>NC_139168.1:8962857-9041097 GCF_965202585.1 Thalia democratica
TAGCTAGTGATTATATTTATGAAAATAGCTGTAAGAGTATCCAAAAATATTATCTCTAAAATCTTGCCTTAATTATTGCTTGAAATATTAACTATTACATACATTTTAAGTAAAGTTTAGCTTTAATATTTTTTTTTTTATTAACAAATTTAAAAAAATTATTATTCGAAAGGTAAAAGCAATCTTTTTTTTGTGTTAAAATATTATGTTACAAATAAAAAATAACAGCCTCAAGCATGTAACTATTCTATAACATTCATCATATTCTATTAAATCATTAGAAATTTATTTTTTATCAAAAATAATTGATCACTAATTTAACTACAAAATTTCGTCCAAGTTTATGTTAGTATTGAGATTTTAAAATTTGATATGACAGCCAATTTGGTTTCAAGTCCACTCTATCGAAGTAGTTAAGGTGAAACTAGCATAAATATCTTCTCAACATACATCAGGGTTTTCAAAGTGACAATATCGTCCCTTTAAAAGAGTAAAAATACACTTTTAAGGCAGTTTTTGCTACCAGGGGCATTAATTAGTAAGATGGCAAAAAGTAAACGGGTAATTAACTAGTAAACGACCGATATCTAATTATTTAATAAATGGATAAAAAAGTTATTTTATTTTCTATCAAGGGGCGTTTAAGCGATTATGTTTAGTGAATTCTGATTTACACAAACCCAATGCAAGAAATCCAAGAAGTCCGTTTTATAGATAAATTAACGATAAACTAGTACAGATATGACATCAATCTACTACATAAATATAGTACAGAAGTATTACGAGTCAACACTGACATCTAGCGTTTAATCTAGTTTTTCATTAAAAATAACATCATTTTTAAATAACTGTAAAGCCGACTTGTTTTTTAATAGTTATCAACAATTTTTAAATGATTTATTAAATACAATTTTAAGTTTGACAGTAATCTGTCATTTAATGAGCTAAATCACTTTTGACGTTATTTTGGCTTCACTGATTATCATCAAAGTTTGTTAACAAGATTATACTTTTTTTAATTAATTTTTATAGATAATTGATTTTAAACTAGAAAGGTGTTAAAATCTTTATTTTAGATTTGAAAATGTTTTAAACCGTGATCTCTAGTTGTATTAATACTACTTTTTGATGGTCACTAATTCACATCATAATTGTTTTAAATTTAGTTATTTTTTTAGGAAAACTTTATTCATCTATAAGTGCACACAACTAAGTGTAGTCCAGAAGTTTTAAAATTATAAAAATATGATTAAAACTAAGATTTGAAAAGTAGATGAAGTATTTTTTTTATTACAACTTTGACATTATAACTTTGTTTGAACCTTTGATTTATTTATTATTTTATTAGTAATCAGTAAGATTTTTAGCAATCATTGTAAATACTTTGCGTGTATTAATATTTTGCAATCATTTAAAAAACTGACATATAACTCATCTAACGATGCTAAGGAATTTGTAACGTTTTGTTTTATTAAATCAACAAAATCAATAAATGTTTATGATTTTTGCGAATAAAATTTAAAAGGAGCTTTTTTTATAGTTTTGTCAAATATTTTTTTTTTGAATTTTGATTGCAAAAAATGTAATCTAGAAATTAAACTTTCCGGATTTTCACTTTTATTGTTTATTTTCATAAGAGACGCTTAATTAGAGTAAAATCGCGGTTTTAAGTTTTTTTTCAAAAAATCAATTTATTTCAACTTAGTCCGATCTGAACAAAGACATGAATAGAGTTTGCAAAAATTAAATTTAAACGTGTATTTTATTTTCAGCATAGGTTTTAAACCGCTTTTATTGTAATGTATTTGTAATGTATTAAATGTAGTTTTATGATACTTTTTGCAATATATAACAGAGCAACATTTATAAATATTATTATTTTTTTTATCAAAAAAAAACGCAAGTATATTTTTATATAGTTTTAAGATAAATACTAGGTTCAACCAGTTTAAATTTTTATAATAATTGCTTATTGGTTTCATTTAAAATTAACAAAACTAAGGACATATAGTACATATTGCAAATAATTACTTTTCAAAATAACGTTTTTGATTAATTGCATACTAAATTTTATAATATATTTAAAAATAGTGGTTGTTAATTAACTTTAGATTTTAAAAGTTTGAGAACAGTAAAAATTTATAACGTTCAAAAATGGGAATTAAACAAGAAATAGAACCAAGTATAAGTTTATATTGTTTTTATGTGTATACTTTTATCTAATAAAAATTATTGAAAACACTAAAACACTTTTTTTAAATTATTTGTATTTTAATTTATCTATTTTTCTATTTAAAACAATTAGTAATAATATAATAAAACTTTAATTCATGTAATTTAAGGCTTTCACAATTTTCTAGGATTGTAAAAGTTAATTGTTACATCTTTCAACAAAACAATTTAACATTAATACTTATATACTATTTACATAGGAACAAAACTTTCGTTGCTAAAAGGTTTATAAATGTTGGTGATATAAACTTAATTTATATAATGTAACGTTTTCAAAAAAATAACTAAACATAAAATTTAAAAAAAAATAAAACTGTTCAATTGAAAAACTGAAAAATAATATTGTGTTTAAACCAAGTAAACCACCCAGTTCACACTAATATTTATTATTAACACTAAAAATTTGTAATCTGATAACTACTTAATCCGATTTTATAAATCGATGTTTTCATAATAAAATGATTGGTTTGATACTAATTGAGTTTCAGATTAATTATTTATAAACCAATTAAATAGAAATGTTTTCAACACCTATACGCGAATTAAATCACCCCTTACATTACAGTGACACTAGTGATTGATTGATAAGTTTATATTTCGTTATTTTAAGCTTTATAAGCTTCAGTGGTTTATATGACTATGTTTGCAAAAGAGTAAACAATATATATTATATGTACGAATTTTGTCAAAATTGCAACATTCGTATAAAGTTGTACCATTGTTTTGCATTTTAAATGTTTATAAACATGAAATTTTTACTTTAAAAAGCAAAATAAAATGCAAAATCTACTATTTTATTTTGACTTATATAATTATCAAAACTATTTTTTTTTTCATAAAAAAAAATTTCAAGTTATTAATACTATGAAGAAATTATTATTTTTTTTTTTTTTTAAGTTAAATTATATAATTAATTATAAATATGAGTAATATTGACTAAAAGTTGTTAAACTAAAATTCGTTTGTAGTTAGTCACTACAAAAAATCCCTTTTACAATCTGTTACATCTTTATTACCGTTGCTAATGAGTCTAAAAAACATTTTTAGTTTATTCTTTATATATTTTAGCATTCAATGCAAGTATTTTTATAGCTTAAACAAGCTTTGAATGTTCAATACAGTACAAAACCGTATATACAGTTTAGCTTTGTTTCTTATTTAACAAAACATATTTTATTAAACATTTCATCTTATTTGTCTTTTTTTTTGTTTCCTTAGTTAGTTCATAAAACATTTTTGTGACAGAAAATAAAATTAAAAAACTTAATTGTTAGTAATTAATTTCTTTTAGTTTTTTTATCACTGGTTATAAATTTATTTTGAAACATTATTGTTTACTAAAGATATCCACATATAAATAAAATTAGAACTTCTTATGTCTTTTAAAAAGTATAAACTCTTTGTTATAATTAAATTAATTTGTCGAAAATAATTAGTTTTTAACTTCAAATAAACTTAAGTTATGTATATAACTATACTTGGGTTTACATGATTCATCAATTACTTCTATCTAAATTATAATAGACTATATAAAGTTTTTACTATTATTTTCACTATTTGAACATAAATCTTGTAATAAATCAAAATTACAAGTTAAACAGTTTTAAAATAATTAACTTACACCAAAGCTGTTAGTTCAAAGCTAAGTTTTGGCCAAATAATAGATCATTTTATTTTTACAAAAAAAAGTTATCTTGACGTAGTTAGCTAAAGATTTTTATTTTATTATTAAAAAGCTTGTGACTTTTTAAACGTTTTAAATTAGATTTTAAATTTTTAGTATTTTACCTTTATTTTACTTATTACATGTCAAATTGATGCTGAAAATTCACAAAATTAATCCTAAAATAATAAAAAAGAAGTAAACAAAATAAACTCTTGAATTATGGTGTACGACTCGATAACCAAAAGGTTCCTTTGTACACCATGTCCTTAAACTTAACTTTTTAAGCGCTTTTTTTATAGTTCAATAAACAATATTAATATTAGTAAAGTAAAATAATATAAAGTAAGTAATATTAAAGTAACTTAAATTATGAACTTTTTAAATAGTATGAAAAATAACTTTATGTATTATGAAATATTTATTCACTATGTTTTAATTTAGTTATTTTCAGTCTTTGTTTAAAACATGAAAGCTAAATGCAATTATAATACCAACAGAAAAAAAATTGTTTAATAATCTTTGGCAAACAATTTAAAAATATATGCATCATTTTTTTTTCTTTTCACAGTATCACAAGATAAATGACGAAAAATTAATTCAGCGTAAAAAATATTGATTTTCTCGGTCATGTGTATTACATTTTTGTTGCGTTTTCATTGGAACAAAAGTTACTGGATTAAATATTTTTCTTGTTGCAAAAAAGTTTTATTGCTTGCAGCAGTTTTTTTTGGCTGCAGGCAAAGCTATATTTCTGCGGCATTTAAAATAAACTTCTCTTGGGTTAACATTGACCATAAATCCACCAAACATATTTTTTTATCCGTCGTATTAAAGAATAATAATCACTCTAAGATTAATGTAAAGAGCTTAAAATAAAAAAAAACACTATATGAAAAGTTTATAACGTATTTCCTTGATCAGACTTGTACACCTATATAAAGTTTATTTGCTGATACTTTTCATTTTCAACATATGTTAAATCCCTGTTTATCATATCTTACATAATTTATCTGATAATTTTTTCTAAATAGTTTTGTTTTAATATAGTCTAAAATATTACTGTATTTTTTACAACTACTCAAACTATGTTATTTATACAAAAAGTATTACTTTAAGCGAGCTTCTATAGCGTGATTTGTTAGTTAACGAAAGTAAAAATTTTTATTAAGTTACTTAAACTAATCTAATAATGAGCCATAATTTTGGTTCTGAACAAAAAAAAAATAAACTTTGCAATATTTTAGCTGATAAGTGTTTATACGAATCTGCAATACATTAGTATGTAGAACAAAATTCTGAACAAAATTTCAATTAATGATTATAGTTATGAAAATGGTTCTGAAAGTAGATAAAAGTATTATTCTTCAAAAACTTTATTTGCTTTAAGTACAGCTTGTATCATTACACTATTATATACATTTGTAGATGAAGTTCGGTTTTAAAGAAATTTTTAATTTTTTTTAATAAGCAATTTAAACTTTTTATAATTTTAAAATTCAATTTTTTTTTCCCCTTTTGTGTTAAAAGTGTTATAAAACAAATAAAAAATTACAGCCTCAAATATGTAACTATCATATAACAGCCATCATACTTAAAGCATTAAAAAAATTATTCTTAATCAAAAAGATTCAATCACTTATGTAGCTAGAAAGTTCGTCTAAGTTTACGCTGATTGAGTTTTTTAAATTGATTTGTATAGCCAATTTGGTTATAAATCCACTCGATCAAAATAGTTAACGTGAAACTAGCATTAATACCACATCAAGATACATCAGGGTTTCCTAAAGTAGCAATGTAAATTTCAGTAAAAATTACTCTTAAATGGCAGTTTTAGCTACCAGGGGCATTGACTAGTAAGGTGGCAAAAAGTAAACGGGTAATTATCTAGTAGAAAATCCGATATATAATTATCAAATAAATGGGTGAAATTGTTATTTTATTTTCTGCCAAGGGGCGTATAAGCAAATAATTTTAGGCTACTCTGATTAATATATATTTAATTCAAGAAATCCAAGAAGTCCGTTTTATATAAAAATTGACAATAAACTAGTACAGATATGACATCAATGTACTAGAGAAATATTACGCGCCGCCACTGACATCTAGCGTTTAACTTAAAATTGTTTTTTAAAATAACATCAATCCTCAACAACTGTGAAGCGGACTTGTTTATATCAATTATCAAAAAAATTTCATTGATTTATTAGATGCAATCTATGTTTGACAGTAATCTGTCAATTAATGTGCTTATGACGTTATTGTGGTTATTATTTAAGTTAGTTAACAAGAACATATCTTATATAATTTTTATAGTTTATTTTTATATATAAAAAAATAAACTACATAGGTTTGAAAACCTTTATTTAGATTAATGTTTTAAACCGTGACCTCTAATTGTATTAAAACTATTCTTTGATGTTCACTAATTGACATAAATAATTGTTTTAATTTTTTAACAAAACAATAATTATCTACAAGTGCACATAAATACATTACTACTAAGTGTAGTCCAGAAGTTCTTTACGTATAAAGATATGATTAAAATTAAACTTTCTAAAGCAAAGAAACAATTTTGTTATTACAAATTCTGCATTTAACTTTGATTTATTTTTATATATTTTTATTTTTTTATTATTATTCAGTAAGATTTTAAGAAAATATTTTTCATTTGTTTTTAAAACTGACGTTTTAACGTTGCTAATGAATTTGAAACGCTTTGTTTTATTTGATAACAAAATCAGTACATATTGTAGATTTTTTCAAATGCAAAACATAATGAAAAAATTACCTTAAATCTTCCCTCATTTTCTATTGGATTTCTTTTTCCTTTGTCATAACATTATTTGTCAAGTGAATTAATAAAGAAATCTTAAAATACTTAATTTGTTTACTTCTACAAATAGTTTCGATTATCAACCATTTACAACTAGAGATAAACTTTAAACAACAGAGCATTTTTGAGAGAGTAAAAAAATGAAAATATATAACATAGTGGCGTAACGATCTTTTTTATTTTAAAGTTTATTAGTAAAGAATAACATTATATAGCATTTGTATTAGTTTTGTTGAGATATAGACAAAATTAAAGTAATTCAAGAGAAATTTTGATTAATGATGCAGAAAATGTTTTGCCCTCTATTACTTTTTTTTCTTTGATATTTTTGGGCTTTTTATAGTTATAGAATTTTCATTGCACAAAATGTATTCTAGAAATAAACCTTTCTGGTTTTTAACTTTTATTGTTTATTTGCCATACGTGACGCTTAAATAGATTAAAATCGTGGCTTAAAGTGTTAATCCCTTAAAATCAATTTATTTCAAATTAATTCGATTTAAATAAATACATAAACAGAACTTAGTTTGCTAGAAGTGAATTTAAAAAAATATTTTATTTTCAGCAAAAGTTTTAAACCGCTGTTAATGTATTGAATGTAATTTTATGGTACGGTTTGTACTAAAATAAGCAAGCTTGTTAATAATACTAGGATTTTTATTTAAAAACAAAACGAAAATATATATTTGTATAGTTTCAAATAAATACTAGGTTCGTAAAGTTTAACGTTTTTTAATATTTGCTTACTGAATTCATTTAAAATAAGTAATACTAAGAAAATATTGTATATACTGCAAAAAATTACTTTTCAAAATAACGTTTCACATTTTAGTTACATACTAAACTTTATAATTTACTTAAAAGTAATGAATGTTAAAAAACTTTAGATTTTAGAAATTTGAGAACATTAAAATTTATAACGATCAACAAGGAAAATTAAACAAGAAATAGAATCAAATATAAGGTTATATTGTTTTTGGATATATACTTTTATCTACTTTAAGTTATTGAAAACACTCAATCATTTTTTTAATTAATTTGGTATTTTTTAATTATATATTGTTCTAGGTAAAACATTTAGTAATGATATAGTAAAAACTTAAATTCAAGTAATTTAAAGCTTTCACAGTTTTGTAAGATTGTATGTTTTAACTGTTACATCTTTCAACACAATAGTGTAACATTAATACATATATACCATCTTTATAGGAACAAAGCTTTCGTTGCTATAAAGTTCATAACTTTTTATGATATAAACTTAAATTATATAATATAAAGTTTTCAAATAGTAAAAAACTAAAAATAAAATTTAAAAAGTTTTTTAAAACTGTTAATAAAGAAACTTATAGATAATACACTGATTAAACAAAATTAAGTCAAGCAGTTAGAAGTAATGTTTACTATTTACAGTGAAAACATGTAATCTGATAACTTTTGAATCCGATTTCACGAACCGATTTTTTCATAACAAAATGATTGATTTGATACTGATTTGATTTCAAGTTGTTCTATATATTAGTAAAACATTTATTTGACACCTATATGCGAATTAAATCACCCATAACATTACTGTGACACCAGTGAATGATTGATATTTTAATTTTTTGTTATTTTAACTTTATAGCTTCAGTCGCTTTCATGGCTGTTTTGTAATAAAAAAGTTACAATTTTATTTCTGAATTTTATTACAATTTTATTTTTTTATTTTAAAACTGTACTATTATTTTGCGATTGAACTATCTAAAAAGGCAAATTTTCAGCTTTAAAAAGCAAGGCAACACTAGTTCTTTACAGACTCTACTTTAAAAAAAGGTCGTATTTAAAATATTTTAAGTCATTA
The DNA here is from genome assembly GCF_965202585.1 of Thalia democratica. Taxonomy (NCBI): domain Eukaryota; kingdom Metazoa; phylum Chordata; class Thaliacea; order Salpida; family Salpidae; genus Thalia; species Thalia democratica. Next base: position 8,971,429 of record NC_139168.1, read on the forward strand.
AGAATATATACAAACTATTCAGACCAGCTTTCTTTTTGTGTGTAAAAATATTTAGTTGTATAAATATGATTACATTTCTTAATTTTATTTATCAACAGCTAAACCGAAATTCCTTTGTTGTGAAATCACTGCTAAAAATGTTTAAAATAACGTTCACAATTTTTATTTTAAAGCTAAAAATCAGTTTTTAATTTAAATATTTAAAATCAGGTTATTTTAAATGGTACTTCAAAATATTAAAGCAATCAATTTAAGTCAACAAAAAACAAGAATTAAAAGTTTATTTTAAACTTGAAAACCGTATAAAAAGTATAAACTTTGTTTCGACTTTGAAGGAATATGTTTTTATAAAACAGCATATATATTTAATCTTAACAAGTATGTTTGTGTCAAAATCGTCATAAAAGCTGTTTGTGACGTTAGACGAAACAAAATTAAATGTCGTTTAATTACTTTCATAAACATCTTTTTATTAGTGGTTGTAAAATTATTCAATATCAAAAGTATTTTGTACATCGTCCCGGACAAGACTTTAAAAGGTATCTGTGGTGTGCGACTCGATAAGCGAAAGGTTTTTTCGTGCACCATGACCTAGGACGAAGTTTTTTGAGCGTATTTTTGTCGTTCAATAAATTATATATGCACAAGTTTAGTAATCAAATCCACATATAAAGCTTAAAATTGCTTATGTATTTTTAAAAGTATATTTTTGTTAATATGTTTTACTACATTTAGCTAAGATGTTTAATTTAAAAAAAAGTTGTATTAAAACTGTTTAATTAACTAACCTAAAAAAATAACAATGTGTTCAAACCAAATTTATTCACTCAGTTAAATAATTAAATAATAATTAATATTTACAGTGATAACTTGTTGTCTGATATTTTTTTAATCCGATTTTAAAAATCGATATTTTCACAACAAATGATTGATTTGATACTAATTTGATTTCAAATTGATATATATATATATACATATATATTTTTTGTTTTATATAAGAATTTATATGACAACTAGTTGCGAATTTAATCACCTCTTACCTTACAGTGACACTAGTGAATGATTGATAATTTATTAATGTTATTTTTTGATATGTTCACATTTTGTTGTATTAAAAAGTATAAGCTTCAGTCGTTTTAATAGCTGTTTTATCATAGAAAAATAAAAACTCTACTTTTATATGTGTAAGTCTTATTAAAACTGTTATGTTTTTTTAACTTGTACCATTAACTTAATTATAATGTATTTTTAACTGTAAATTTTACCTTCTATGCCTAATTTGAGGCAAAACCTAATATTTTTTAGCTTGTTTTTATCAAACGTTGCTAAAAATATTTTAACTTCGTATGACTGTGGAGAATTTAATAGACTAGATGTTTTTTTTTTTGTTTGTAAGTAAAGTTCAGTATTTTCGAAGTATAAATATGATTAATTAAGACTTAAAATTGCCAAACTACAATTCCTTTGTAATGAATCAAATCACTTTACCAATATGTTACATTGTTATAAGCGCTACAAAAGACCTTAAAATACGATAACAAAAATATATCGTAAAAGATTGTAGCATTCAGTTTTAGTTATTAAAACAAGCGTTGAAAGACTAACACAAACTTGAAAACCGTGTTAAAGCTTAACTTTGTTTTATTTACAAAGGACATTTTTTAAATAACATTACACTTTGAAGTCTTAACCGTGTTTATTTCCTAAGTTGTGACATAAAAGCTGCTTGTAACTCAAAAATGTGCTACAACAGTTTGCTAACTTTCATAGATATTATTTTTCTAACGGATAACAAATTTTTTTGCGTTGACCTTAATTTTTGTGCAAACTTAGTAATCATATTCACATAATAATAAGTATTTTAATTTTCTATGTCTTATTGAAAGCACAATATTTTTTATATGTCTAAATTCAATTAGGAGAGTTTTTAATTTTCAACTTGAACTTTAGTTGTGTAAATTTTCTGTTTTTGATAAAAGTTTCTTTTTTCTGACTGTTTTTTTTATGTTTGTTTAAAGGATTTTTTGAAATTCTAAAACTTTATTTATTGTTTTGTCAATATCCTTTAGATTTAATTGTCTATGACTTTTTTTTCATGTGCGTTTAAGGCTAAGGCATATTTTTATGTGTACTTTTTTTTAACTTTAAAAATGTTCTTAATACTTCAAAATTGTAGGTTTTAAGTAAATATTTTACTACTAGAAAAAATATGTATCGTACGTAAATACATGATGTATTACTATGTGATTACATTTACCAAACTTTGTTTCTGTTAATATTACATGATAGTTTCAGATAATATTTACGTTCCTCTAACTAGGATGTTTACAAAATCGTCAAGTTTTTATTTTTATGTTCACTAACTTATCTTTATAACACTATCCGACTATAAAGGTTGTAATAAATCAAAATTACAAGTCAAACTACATCAAAGTTTTTAGTTCAAAGCCAAGTTTTGGCAGCTAATAGATCATATTATTCTCGCAACAATCGTTACTTTGACGTAGTTATCTAATTATTCAAATAGCTTGTGATATTTAATATCTACTGCTTGTTACTATTCTGTTTCGTTCTAATTATTTTATTTGTTAAAGAACAAATCTTTAAGGGTGTTTAAAACGATCTTTTTTGTTGCCAGAGTATTTAAAGAATTCGCTTGGCTTATTTGAATTCGTTATCAGTAGACCATGTTATGGTCAGTTGAGAAAAACTTTAGGAGTTAATTTGATATGTAAAAGCTAAATTTTATATTTTATGTGAACTAATCGCAAAACAAAAACTTTTTACGGTTTCATTTTTTAGTAATGAACTATTTTATTATTTTAGTTATTGACCTGTCAAGATACTACCAAATAAATTACCAAATTTTTTTTATCTAATTTTTAAACTACTTCATCTCATAATATTATAGGTTTTTTCAGATACAAATAGTTTGAAGTTGTACTGACAATATAACAAAAAATGTTTTAAGACATACTTATCAAAGTTAGTATTTTCCTCAGTCTTAAATAGTTCGTTTTGCAAGGTTTATTTGTTTTGGTTTTTATTTTACAACATTTTAGGCGTTTAAGTTTTAAATACATTAACTGAAATACAAAATATACTTACTTAATGATACTAGTTTTGCTTAAAGTTTAAGCAGTTCAGTAAAAAAAAAAATAAATTTTCAAATCTTAGAATTATTAGTGTATATTATGTGTCATAATTGAAAGAAACTAGACAAATAAGTTATTGAAATAAAAAACAATTTCGTTCTAAATTAAAAATATATATAAAACGCACATTTGGAAACAAATTACAGCATACTTACAAAATAATCAAGGTGAGATTTGTAACAGTCTAAATTAGCGTAAAAATATGTTTAAAGAAGTTCACGTTAAAAAATGTAATTAAAGTTTCTGATTTTTAAACCAACTTACGGTATGTTTTAACCAATGTGGCTTAATAAACAAGTTGTAGGCTGTATAGTTGATACACTTTATCATTCTCAAGTGTCGTACACATGCTTTATTTATCATGCTTTTAAATAACGTGAGAAATAACACAATTAAATATAAAATGAATACAACTTCATTAAATAAAAACAAATTTTGGTATATGGGAAATTTTTATCGGATGTTAAAGTTTTTTTTTTCAACTCCAGTTATTTTTTTATTAATTTATTATTATGAATATATTTTCACAAAAAAATATCAGATGTAAATTAAGGCTGAAAATTAATGAAATAATTGATATTTCAAATAACTTAAATTCTACCAATGAAATACGACTAGCTATTGTATGTTTTATTTAAAAATACTCTTCTTTCAAAAAACTTAAGAAAAATAGTCTACTGTCTTATAAATGTTTCAAAAGTGTAGCTTTTTCAACTATTATTGTAATTTATTCATCAGACACAAATTTTAGGTAATAAATGTACTTGATTTTATACAAATGTTTAAATTTTAAAATAAAGTAAAACTTAATTTAGTAACAATCTTTTTAAAACATTTTAGTAGTCATTTTTCATGTAACAAAACTAGAAAAATTTACTTCAGTTGTAAAAACTTAGTTATGTTTCCATTCAAAACGAACATTTTAAATTATGATCTAGTTTTCAGAAAACCATGTTATTTGCTTTATGATAAAATTTACTCACTTAACATAGTTGTTTAAAAGAATTAAATAACTAATCTAAGAAAAAACATCTTTATAAGGCATAAACTTTGTATTTTTTTCCAATTAAAATTAGTCTACATATTGCACACTTGACCTTTAAAAGAACTTTAACTTCTTCAACATCTTCAACCAGTTCTTACTATCAACACTCAATGCTAATTGATACAACTTGTGTGGCAACAGACTTAACAACTTTAATTTACTTGACACTCAGTTTTAATCCTTACTCTTATGGCTGGCAGTGACTACTAACAGGCAATCAGCGTGTTTGTATGTAAATACCACAACGTTTGTTTTGATATCAGTTAAGCTTCATACTATACTTTTTCTTGATTATACGTCGTTGACTGCAATGTGAAATGAGTATTAGTTTTGTACTGTTAAAGACAAAAAGACGTAAACCTAAACCTAAAAACAGTAACGAAATGAAACCGTGAGATATTTTCAAACAAGTTTTTTCTCAAACCGTTATTGAATCAAATTAAAAAAAACAATTTAAGTTTATTTTGAAATCAGTTAAGCTTCATATTATGTATTTTCTTGATTATACGTCGTTGACTGCAATGCGAAAAAATATTAAATTAATACTATTATAGACAAAAAGACTTAAACTAAACCTAAAAACAGTAAAGAAATGGAACAATGAGATATTTTTAAGCAAGTTTTGTTTTTAATCGTTATTGATCAAATTAAAATTGCCATGCTTCTAGCAAGGAACAAACTTTTTTTTTATGAAAATAGTACACTGTAAACTTTCGTTGCTTAATTTTTTTTATGAATCGTTACATTTTATAAATGCAACGTTAAACTGCAACGCTTTAAACATTTTAGTTGTTAATTTGAAATTAAGTTTAGTTTAATACTGTAAAGAAATAACATAATACTTTCAAACCTAGTTAATGTTCTAAACCTTACCCTCTGCGTAAAAAGTCTGTAAAGTGGCCAACTAAACCTATAACTTACGCTAGATATTCTGGGATTTAAAGTGGAGAGTGAAAATATAACCTAAGGGAGATTTTAAATTTGCGTTAGATATAGTGAAAAATTATGTAACAGAAAATTAGTTTTTTTTTCGAAACTAGTTGGATAATAGCTGATTAGTTTTTTAAATTAAATAAAATCAAAGTCTCCAGCCCGCAAAATACTAAATGTTTCTTCATTTGACCAGCCCACTAGAAAAGTTTTCCATTCCTGTACCATCCCGAAGAAAAAAAGTGTAAAAAAATTAATATAAATAAACTCTATTTATAACTTAAATAAATTCATAACTCTGAAAAATTTAAAATTGAACAAAAAATAAGCTACTCGTGTATTCGATGTTCTCTGTGAAATTTTTGTTACTTGAGTAATATTATTGCCTAGCAACGAATCCTTGTAAAGACAACAAAACTTTAGTTTGCAATTTTTCGCCATGAGTCATTTTGAAAGCGATATTGAGCAAATTATAGTGAAAGTGATGACTAAAAATTGTTATTTAAACAGTTTTTTAAGATGAAATTTAGCATTATGTAGAAAATTAATCTAAACTTGTAACTTAACACGTAATTAATGTCAAAATAAAAATTTGAATCTAGAATATAAAAAACATAGAAAATGATTTAGTTTTATCTACTATAAGTATAATTTGAAGCTGTTGTTAATGAAAACTGTATATAGATAAAAAAATATACCTTAACTTAAAATCTAAACTGCAGCTGAAAATCTAAAGGTGTTAGTTGCATGCCCAAGCTAAATTTTTCAAATGTAAATCTTGATCAGAAAAACAAAATATGAAAAAAAATTTATGAGTTAAAAGATTTAATTTGGTGCATTTTAACGTTCAGAAGAATTTAAATTGCATGAAATTGTCTTTAGATAAGAACTTTTCGGGAGATCATCTTTTGTTCTAAAATGAAAATAAATTATGTGCAAAACTTTGACAGGTGTTTTTATAAAATAATATTGTAACTGAATATTTCAAAAATCAAAAACCTCAGAATTTTTTAATTCATGACATATAGAAACAAACTATTTGATATAAGATAAGTATATAAAAAAGGTTTATTTTAAACAACCTAACAAAAGTTTTTAGGTATAATTTTCCTTCTCTAGTAAACCTTTTTTTGCAAAAAACTCAACAATACGACTAAAAAGTGTAAATAGTTTTTAGATGTGCCATTAGTGTCTGTATTAAGACAATAATTTTGTACAATTGCAAATGTTATTTTTTATGTAAAAAAAAATAATCAAAGTTTGTATAGGTTTATAAATGAGACAAAGTAAAGTTAACGAATTTTTTTTGAAACCTTTACGTTTAAGTATTTGCTAAGTTTATCTTTACTTAAAATAGTTTCAATAAATTTTCAAGTAATTAAAGGTATTAAGTGTAATTAGTTAAATTAAATAATAAACAAATAACGAAAGTTTAGACACCATAATTTGTTTAAAAATTAACCCAAGTTGTTAGTTATAGTAAATAAACAATATTTGGAATATGTAATTATACGATTGTACATCATTCATAGTCATATATATCAAAAATTTTGTTAGTCTTAAATTTTTCGTTGAAAAATATTTGTTATAACTTCAACTGTTAAACAGACTCTTTAAAATAGATGACTATAAACTGTGAATTTTGAGCAAATTCCTTAATACTGAGTAATTGCGTAGCAACGATTCATTATGATTAATTTGCATGACAACAAAAATTGGCATAGCAACAAAGAGTTACATGACAACAAGAGCTTTCCTTCTTATAATTTATATGAGTCAATTTCAAAGTCATTGTTTTCAAAACGAAGAAGAAATTTTATAACTTTAATTCTTATCTTATTGCTTTTACTGTTATTGGTACATATTTATAAATACAAACGTAGATGTAAGTCGACTAAAAAACTTTATTTGGAATTAATTTTTGTATATGACTAGGCTTTAAAATTTCAACGATTTGTTTTACATGTTAAAACTACTTTTTGAACATTTATTTTGACAAAATAGTAACATGTATAGACGTTTAAAACTAAAAACTTTATTATATAAAACTTAGTGAGTTTAAATTTAGGTTAATCAATTTTCGTGACTTTTAAATTTTTGTAAAAAAAGCGTAAATAATTAAATAATTAAATTCTAAAAACATGTTATTGTAATAAACTATTTGTTTTTTAAGGCATTTAAACTCACATCTGTTTTAGCGAACAGCTTGCTATAAATAGACGAGAGAAAATTTATTTTCTACAAATTGTTTCTTTTTAATAATAAAATTTTACTTGATAGTTTACAAGTATGCAAATTGTTTTGTCTGAAAAACATTTGTTTACATAAATTTGTCGTCTCAGATTAAATTGTTTATATGAGTGATCTTCACAACTCAAATACAAAACAATTTACGTTTAAAATTTATACAGAACACATTTTTTATTTTTACAACTTAAAATACGAGACGAGACTTTCAAAGACATTTTACCTCAGAAATGTCTGTTTCGCAAAATTACATTTTACTGAAACTCTTATAAAATTTACTTTTAGCTTCCTGAAAGTGATGACATTGGCTTAAATTTTGACAGCTCAGATTAAGTTTTTCTTTAAAGCTTAAGGCGCGTAGTAATGTAAAGAATTTTATTTTATCCACAAAAATCAATCTTAAGTTATGTTTTGATATTCTTAAGTTATTCTTAAGTTATGTTTATTTTTAAGTCTGTAAAGGAAATCTTCTTTTCTTTGTTTTTAATGTTAAGATTACTTATTTAACTTTTAGAAAAAAAGGCCAAACTTGTTGTGTTTACTTAAAGTCGTATTAGATTTCTAGGTGTTCCCCCAATATTTGATGAGTCAGCCTAAAAAAAAGCTTTTTTCATGTTATACTTAATTTGAATTTTTTTTTTTTAATTAGTTTTTAATATGTTCGGGAAAATTAGGTCGGGGTAAAGGGTATAAATAAAAAAAAAAAGATTTTTTTTTTAATCTGCTGACTGAGAAAATATTAGTGGAAGCACCTAAGTTAGATTCATACCCGTTTAACGTAAAGAGGTATCATTAATATACTGTTGTATTAACATATTTTAAACAATTCAATATGTTTAAGAATTAATAATTTCAAGAGTTGTTATTTTCGAGGAGGCTAAGTTAAAAATTTGCAAACACTTGCGCAGAAACAGAAAGTCATTTAACAATCTTGGAAAAATTAGAAAAAAAAACAAAACGAAATAATAGTTAATTTATAAAAATGTTTAAATTAAATTTCAAATTTTATTTTGAGCTCTTAAGATTCAGTATATGCAACAAAAACATACTTATATATAGAAAAAGAACTTTTATTAAAAAATAAACACACATGGTGTTTTATAAAATACCACTTAACTTAATAGTAGAAACTTTAAATGAACTTGTTAAGTGAGGTAAATAAAAGTTTAAGTAATGTTAAAGTGCTTAAAATTTTAAAAATGACAACAGAACTTTTTAAAACCGCAATATTTATGATAACAATCATTTGGTTTATTTCTTATTAAAGGAATTTGATTATTGCAATTAAATTAAAAATAATAAGCTTTTAGTTTTTTATTATATAGCGGTAATTAAGTTGTAAATAAATTTAAACTTCTAATATAAAACACTTCAACCTGATAGTTTTTAACATTTTAAAAGACTTTAGAGTTTTTAACTTGCAAGAATAAACACACTGTCAAAAAGTTTGTTTAAATTTGTTGTTAAACGTTTAAGTACAATTAAAAATACACAGCTGCAAAAACAAATGGTAATATTCTAAGGTATCCAAAATTAAGCAATAACTAATAAGTTTGCGAAAAAGTAAGTAGGTAATTAGTTAGTAAAGGGGTTTTGATAAAAGGGGACCTTAATTTCAAGATTTTCTGCCAGGAGTCGATTTTAAAAATATGTGGAAAACCCTGTATTATAGTGATTTAACTACTAATAGTCTTGTTTACATCTTAATTTCAAAACAAGATAAAAATATAATTTAAGTAGATAAATAAAATATTTTATTACTAAAACAGTTGATCTATTATTTTACCGTTTACTTCAAAGTTTGTCTTGTTATTTTCTCAAACAAATCTATCAAAATAATTAATTTGTCATTTAAAAACACTTATACTGTTTTAGTTTGAAAAAGTGAATAACTATATAATCAGCATTTGTAAACAAATAAAAGGCTATTACTAATATAAATAACTAATCAAAATGCTATGTTTATTATTTCATAGATAAATGTAGATAAAATGTATTAAACGGCAGTACTGTTATTATTAGGTTTTAAAAAAGGGCACGTTTTTATTGTCTGAAAGCATTTTGTTTTCTTTCAGTGGCCCTAAACAGAAATATACTTTGTACCTCAATTATGTGAGAATAAAATAAATGTGGCTTTTGCGTTGACAGATTGAGTATTATTTTACGCTGTTTGTGGTATTTTTGTAATTAAAAATACTTCATCTGTTTTATTATTTTCATTAGTGTGTAAAATTCTCAAGATTTATTTTTGTAACTTGTAGTTTTTTTTTAACGTTTTTAATGTTTTTTTGTCAGTTTTTGTTTTAAAGCTGAATAATGAAAAAAGTTAACAAGCAAACTCGTTTAATTACACTAGTAAAGCTTACACGTTTGGATAAAAAATACTTTATTGAAGAATAAAATAACTATAATTTATACTTATTTCCTTAAATTTCATAAAAAAAAAGTGTATTTTTAAATAAATACCTGTATGCAACTGGTTGTTTTTTAACGGTAAACCTCAGATTTTAGTTCAGAGTTGGTTGTTTTAAATTAGATTCAATAACTTTTGGGCTGCTCTTTTGTTTAATTTTAACAAAACATTTACAAATGTTTTACATATTTATTTTAATGATTGTAGATGACTTTTCAACTGCCTTCAGTAATATTTTATTTCATATTTTTTAAACTTTTTTTAAACTGAAAAAATTGCGAAAGTAAAATTTGCACAAACTTTAAATGAGTTTTTAATAAATTAATTAATTATATCTGGTGTGATGTGATATATTATAAATTGCAAAATAAATCATACGAATTTCGTCTAGACTAGTGTGACGTATAAGTTTGTGACTGTATAAAAACTACAATAACTGACGTCAGAGAATATCAAATTGTACTCCTGTTCATGTTTGTATCAACTACTTGAAGATTAGTTTGTGCTTAAACTTTCCAAACAAATATTTATTAAAAATAAAAAATGCACAAACAATGTCTAGGGCATTTAGTTGTTTTCAAGTTTTTAAAACTATTATCAAGGGACTCAAACTTGCCTAAAAGCTCTTATAGTTTTAACGTTTTAGTTAAATTAACATTTACGTACTTTATGTGTGGTCGTTTGAATAAAACTGTTTTGTAATAACAATTAAAAAATAAAAAAGTATGTTTAATGCTTATCAAGAATCATTAACAGTTAAAACTCATAAATAAACAAACTCTTGTTTACCATTAATTGTGAAACAAGAAAGCTTTAATTACGGTTAAGTTGTATCCTTAAACTATAAACGCTTAAATAAATATTCAATTAACAGCATGAAAAAAAATTAAAACTTTTATAAATTTTTTTAATATACCACTAGATTATCATAAATAAATAAAACTGTTATCATATTTGTAAATTTTTTGATTATGTATATTTTCTATAGAAATGTTAACATTTTTTTTCACAATGTAATTTTTATTTCACACTATGGATTGTAAAACGATAAGAAGACAAAGAAGACTGTAAAAATTCAGGTTTTTTTGTCTTATTTTACTATAAATTAATACTTTTTTGTTAGATAGCACTATATAGTTTAAATTTAAAATAAAGTGTATAAGAGTAATCAATTTAAAGGCAAGCAAGTTTGATAATAAAGTCATTAACATCATTTTCATCATTGTTAAAAAGTTGATCATTTAGTTTTAAAGATACTTTGAAAAACCAAAACAGAATATTGCCTAATATTGCTAAAAAGTAATGAAAAACGAACAAAATCCTTTTGATAATAAATGTCAATGTAAGAATTTAGTTCTTTAAAAGGCAACATTACCAACTATGTAAAACGTTCGATTCTAACAAGTAAAAAAAAAGATAAACAATTGACCTATTTTAACAATAGTTAAAGCCTTCTAGAAATAAAATTCTTTTTCAACTTCGTTTGACTTTAGTGGCCTGAAAATAAATAGTTTTCTATGATGATTTTGTTAGATTAAAATAACATTGTGCTTATGCTGAAACTTATAAAAACTTTAGTTTGTCTATCTTTTTGATAGACAGTACGAATTACTTTGAAATAAAAATTAAAAACACCAACTTTTTTCTGTCAATAACTTTTATACTAAAATATAAATTAATGTTTAAATTTATATTCCGATTTTAAACCTACTTTAAGCTTTTTTTTTTTTTTTATCTAAATTAATTAAGCGATAAATTCTATTTTGTCTAACGTTAAAATATAATAAGCAGTTGAACATAATTTTAAACGAGTTTCATTTTTGTTAATATTCAAATATAGGTGTTATCGAAATCTGTTTAATTTAGTAGACGTGATAAAACATATAAAATTAGTTTTTTTCCTATGGTTATAACAAAACAAAAGTGCTAAATTTACAAGTCTATATTATAAACTTTTTATACTTATTGTTATAGCACTTTTCAAAGGAAATGTTTTGAATAACCTAATACAATTGTTTACTTTTACCGAACTTTAAGCTGATTAAATAATTTGTAGTAAAACAAGCGTTAAGTAAGTTTTATTTTTTAATAAAGTTTTGATATTTATTTTAATCCAATATTAATAAAACAACGAGCTAATACCTTATTTCTTCTACTGAGCTGCTTTCATTTGAGCTTTCTGTGAACGATTCAGTTTCAGAAACTTTTGTTTTGGAATTTCTATCAGTTTCTTTCGACTCGTTCTTACAAACTAGTTGCTTGAGCTGGCTGTTTTAATTTATTTTACTTAAACATGGAGTTGTAAATTAAAAACAAACGGTCTAAACTAAAATTGAAGTCATTATTACATAATTATATACCTGACACGTCTTGAAAAACTCGTTGTGGTGAAGAAGTACAAAAATGGCCAAATTGCACATTGGGTCCATGTGAGGTACTTGGTGACAAAATTTATGTTGTCACATGGTGTACTCTAAAAAAATTTTGATTTAATCTTTCAAAAAAAAAAAGCTTTAGAGTTGGTCAACAGAAACTCAAAATTAAAACATTTAAGTTTTTTTTAGTTAAACAAACAAAAACCTTGTTTGGAACTAAATGGTTTTGCATATGTCATTAATAACACTTATAACAAAATTTCAAAACTTTAAAAGATACTCTTTATAAACTAACAGTTTCAGGAAAGATGCCGAACGTCTTTAATGCTTCCACCACGGCAAAAGGGAGCCAAAAAAATATAAAAGTCAAAGACAATAAAATTGGGGTCAATAGTTTGCGGGGTCCCAATACTTTTTGATTCTTCGAGCCATCTTCTAGCATACGATCTTTTGACACCCTGTCTTTTTTGTCTGTTTTCTTTCGAAATAGCTGGACGTAGAGTGTGATGATAATCTATAATAAGTAAATGATAAAGTTAAAAAAGGGTTCACTTAATCAGCAAAAAGTTCTATGTACTACTTTTTATATAAATAAAAATTATAAAGGTAAAATAAATTTGTTTTTAAAGTTTTGAATAGTAACTAGCTCCAATTTTATAGATTTATTTTAACATACTGTATAATAAAACCAACAAATTAAAACTTAACGAACCACAGCTGGTAACAAGTAGAACATGAAAAAGTAAACTGCGGCTGATATCCTATACTGCATTGTTTGTTGTTCAGAAGTACTGCAACTTTTGATGTTTCTGATGAACTGAGGTAATTTGCTGGCCTGCTGGTCGTATGAGTACCTAAAGGTATAAAAGCTTTAAAAATTTATAAATTAAACATTCTTTGATTATGTTTTACCTTATTATATATAAAAGAGCTCTGTAATTTTTTACATTATTTTTGTTTATTTAAAAAAAAATTATCATTTTTTTTAAACGGTCTAGTCTTGTGGTGTTAATATTTTTGACAAAAGACAAAAAATGATATCATAACAAATGATTTTTTTTTTAATTACAAAATTTCTATTTTCACAAAGTTTTCTGCTTATAAAAAAACTAACTCATATTCAGTGCTGTTTTCATCATAATACTCAACGGAGGAACCTTCATAGTAATCAGACCTAAATATATTGTAAATAAAAAAAACACAAGTACGATTAATCTAAGAAAAGAAAAATAAAATTAAGTATTTTTTTGTTTCAAACGTAAAAACTTAACAAAAAAATTATTTTGAAAATCGTTTAAAAAACTTTTTCATGTACGTTTTTATTGCACAGATGCACATTTTATAGACAATTGGCAGACTATAAAAACAACAAAATTTATTTTTTAAACTTTTAATAAAAACTCTAGTATATATTACAACTTTTAAACAAACTAACTCAGGTTCAATATAATTGCCTTCGTCATCAAAGTATACGTCATCATAAGTGGAACCCTTGTAATCGTATAAAGCAGAATAGTCATCAGCGTAATTGAAGTAATCACTCTCCTTCATAACCATTTCTTCAATGTACACCAGATCTCCGTTTTTATTCTTTATATCACTGTTTGTTTATGAAAAAAAGTATAATTTTGTTGTCCTTATAGTGTAAAAGTTTTTCATCTAATGAATTTATTTTTCAAAACTAGTTGTTTTAAATGCTTTACTTTATTACTTAACATATCAATGTTTATTAAAATTTATTAACAAATGTATCATTTAACAAAAATTAAATTGATTTATTTTTACCAATAGTTAAGCAAATAATTTTGTTTTTATTCACGTAACAAACTATTATTAACCTGCATATGTTTTCGTTTCGATTGACTTCAGTGTCATTAAAGTTGAAGTTGAGTCTAAAAGTTATAGAAGAAATATTTAATTTTATACTAATTATATTTGACAAGTATTATGCTCAACTAAATACCTGGTCGACATTTACTATTACAATTGACTTTAGATTTATAATATGACTAAACACAATAATAAAAGGTGATAGTCTGTTATATCACATAAGCATTATACATGTTATGTCTGAATTGTTTTTTCATTTAAGTTATCAAAGACTTCATGATGTCAAATATAAATGGTAATGCACTTGTAGACAATTGACTGTATTAATGCTAAACTTCAGTTATTCCCTACGGTAATGTAAAGCTAAGTAATTCAAGTAGATTTTCGTTAAGGTTATATTAAGCAAAAGAACAGACTTTTGATTTTTTTTTTTGTTTTGTTACTGAACTGTTATGCTATGAGATTTAAAAACACATAAAACTTAACTCTCTAACTGTTAAATTAAACAGTTACAATAACTTTTAATGATAATAAATAAAAAATTGTCGTTTTTGTGTTATTTAAACTTAAAATTATTAGTTTTTTGTTTTATAATAAAAAATAAGTTTTCAAATATTTATATTTTGATTTTTGTTATATTAATGTTAAAATTATGATGGAAGTTTTTTTATATTATTTAATCAATTAAACACTTGCCTGCATAAACAATTAGGTGAAATCCTAGTCAACCAGATTGTTGGTGACGCAAACACGAATGACGTAATCCACACTGACGTCACAATCAGTAATTTAACTCTTGAAGACGTCACAATACTTTTTCCATTCACAATCGCCATCACCTAGATTAAATGTATAACTGTAATTTAGCTTTAAATAGCAGTATGAGTAAAGTACCTTACTACGTATATATGTGGTATTTAATTTTTTTAAATTTTTCTATAACCGCTGCTACCTTGTTTTATGAAGAACTTTACTTTATAAAGTTTAGAATGCTAGTAAATTCAACGTATACAAGTTTCTAAATTTAAATTCAAGCATAATTTGTGGTAAAACTCATTTAAAGTGATTTTAAAAGAAATCAAGTTCAACTTATGGTCTTAAACTAAATTAGTTTTCAGTATGTAAAAGGGTTATAACAACAAAATTAACAATAGAAATAAAACATATTGTTATATGTTTATTTATTAACATTTTGAGTATCGATTAAGCTATAATGTATTTAAGGTTAGCATAGCTATAATAACAAAAATATTGTGAAGCATACATATCACTCAACACTAGAACAATTATGTCAGAGATGATTAAACCTGAATAAGAGTGTCATTGACATGTCTTCACATGTTAATATAAAAAAGTTTGAGTAGCTAGAAGCAATCTAAGTAATTTTAAGTTTAAATAAACGTTTTAAAATAATAAAAATGTAAAAATTATATCACGACTGATCATAGTCTGTATAGTTGATTTAAAAAGTGCCGAAAAAAAAAATATTTAAAGGTAATTACTAAATCTTCACTGTTGTTTGAGTAACGAATAAACTTACTGAAGCATAGAGACAATAAACAAAAGTTAACCCGTAGAATTTTGACCTAATGAACTACTAAGCTGATTAAAAACCAGAAAATCTTTTTAAGAGTCAGAGTAGTTTGTTTGCAAATCAATCAAGCTCTTCTTTAATTAACTCATTTTCATAAACCTAATGAAGCATTGAAACTTGAAAAGGAGTCACTCAGGCACGAAATTAATTTCAAGTCTAGTTTTGTCAAATGTTGCAATTTCTACTTTGTATTTGCAATTTACATTGTCAAATAACTTAGTTATAAAATAGTTGATTTGGACTTGAAAGTTTTAATTTACAATCGTAATTTTATACATTTCTACTTAGCTTGATGATAACAAAATAAAAAGTCTAAGAACATTAAAAAAAGTTTGACAACCACTTGTTTAAGATAAAAAACTTGATCTTTAAACAGGTTACGTCATGACTAGTAAATTTTTATTGTTTTAGACTTTTTACACCTGCGCACAGTAAAGAACATTAGGGCGCTTGTAAATACGGCGACGTTTAAATTTTCTGTTAAAGATTTTACACTTGGCAAACTTTATAAAAAAATACCCAGTGTAACTTTTAAGATGATTTTTGAAAAATTAATCTTGGCAGAATTTAATTGTTTAAAAACCATTTCAATGCAAACTGTAAAAATGCGACATTACAGTTTTAGCTTAAAACTTTTTTACATGTGACAATTATCACAAAAAACCATTGTGCACAATTTATGCTTTAATGTATACGAGCTTTGATTAGTCGAATAATTTTTTTTTTGAGTTTTTATCGGTCCTTTTTTCAATAAAACTTGGTATTTGCCTTAAAATTGTCTAAGGGGTGGTTTAAGTTAACATCATGGATAAAATAAAGAAAGGTTAAAAATTAATAAAATACGTATAGAAAAGTAGAAAGAAATAGTTTATTATATAAAAACTAGATATTAAAAAAATTAAAATATGTAAGATTTATTGTATAAATAGTAGTTATACAAATTCATAAAATATAACAATGACACTAATTAAAGTTTGATCACCCTTGACCTAATAACAATGTTAGGTGGTGCATTTGCTCATAAATGTTAATGTTATTTTAGTCAACATACACCTGACTATGTTATGGTTTAATCACAAAAGTTTGATAAATAAAAGTTTTAGAATAATAAATGTTTATTTAACTTTTTTTACTAAACGTCCCGTGTAAATTATGTTATTCCAACCCTTGTAATTACTAAAATGTTGTGTTAGTTTAAGACCGTAAATTGTACTTGAATTATTTTGAAAACTGTTTATACGAACTCTACCACATATAACGTTTATTTTGTTAAATTTAATGTTTGAATGTTTTAGCAAATTGTGTAAAAAGTAAATTAAGTTTAAATATTTATGCATTTGTTGACTTTTGCTTACATATATAAAAATTTTGTTTTCTTGCAAGTTTTTTAACATATTTCTACCTACACTTGATTTTTGAGTATCACAGTAAAACATAAATATCAAATTGTAATTTTTTTTCTCAGTGTATTTTGTTCGCTAAATTATGTAACGATACTAACCAGATAGAACAATATTGAAGACAAGTATGATGTCATAATCAACGATGACGTCAGCTTACAAGCGGGTTCACCTAACAACCATCCCTTGTTAACTGTTTCCATGACAACCATTGGTATAGTAACCAACATCAGAACATTTGAAACACATAATTGAAGAACAAAACTTTAAAAAAGTATTAAATATACTTTATAACTTTATTTTACCTTGAAATGTTTATAAGAAAGTAAAATGACTTTAACCAAAAAAAAAAGGAAATGTTTTTAGAAGTTTAAATAAAAAGGATTAAAAAACTTTTTTTATATTATGTCACAAGTTTTTGTTTGGTGGAATTTTTGATTATTTAAAGATAACTTTAATTAAACTTTAATCAACATCAAGTTCATCATTATTTAAAACTTTGAGGTTAAGTTTTCCCATCTTGTAAAGTTTTGATTAAAAATATTGTATAATATTTGTTGTAAATAAGTACTGTAACCTGAAAAGTAAGTGTAAAAATATAAATCAAAAATTTAATTATAGCTTTTTGACATTAAGCATAAAAAAATTAAAGAGTTAGAAACTTGTCCGTTAATCCCCTTTTTTATTACAATTTACCAAGTAAATGATTAAATTTACAAAAATTTTTATACAGAAAGTATAATTTAAATAAGGAACAAACGTATTAGTTAATTGAGGCAACGTTTTATTTTTTTAATCAAATCGACTGTTTTCAACATTGTATTTAGGAGTTTCTTTCGTGTTAAACATGTGTTTCGTAAGATGAATAATATTTTAGTGTTTGTAAATTTGTTGCAAAAACCATTCTATCCCATGTAAACGAACTATTTACATTTGCTAGCGTATAACGTAAAACAAAATTATATAAGATTTTCATAGTAAAATAATTTTTTAAATAAGATTATTTTATATACATTTTTAAACAAAAACAAGTCTCTGAAAAATCTCTATACAAGTGGACAAAAATTGTTGATGTTTGATGAAACAGAAAGTTTACTACTTGTTATTTTTTTAACGACATAAAAAGGATTTATTTCAAAATACAAACAAAACTTACATATTTGATTTAGATTTATTGTGGTTCTTCAAAACGATCATTAGCACAAAAGTGAACAAGTTGCCTAGCAACCCAACCCCGCATATCACCATGCCTAGCAACTCGGGAGCCGTTGCTAATCCAACTTGACCCGTGAAAGTGTAATTTCCATTGTAGTCGTAATTTTCAACGCCGAAACTTGTCTTTTTGGAGTCATAATCTCCGTAGTCACTGTTGCTATAGTCACTGTTGCCATAGTCACCAGAGTAATCTTGGGTGTTTTCGTAATTGCTACCATATTCATATTCTCCGTAATCGTCAATGACGTAATCTCCATCTTCATAGTAATCGTTGGAAGCTAGAAAAAAAGTAATGATTATAAAAAATCAAAAATCATACTTCCTATAATAGTGTTATAAGCAGGGTTTCAAAAACTCTTTTTCATAAACGCCTCTCGGCAAAGAACTGATAAATAAATACCCTTGTTTTTAAGATATTGCCCTTTTACTTGTTAATTACGCTTTGTTTTCGCCACCTTACCAGTTAAAAGACTTTTAAATTCTGAATTGTTCCTAGAGGAAAAATATTGCTTAATTTGGATAACCCTGGTTTACAGACTAAGTTTAGAGTTAGTGATCATTTTAAAGTTTTAAACATGTTAAAATATTAAAACTTTCTTGTCACTTCATACAATCACAAAAACAAACCATTTATTGCGTTAGAAACGGTTTCCATGGCAACGGTGGTTACGTTGTCATGGTCCAACAGGTAGCTGTGGGGAGGTTGCCCGTAATCGTTGTAATCGTCGTCATAGTTGTCATAAAATTCCCCGTCCCCAGAACTTTCATAGGACGTCATATCTTCCATTTTGACGTAGTATTTTTTTTATTCTCTAAATAAAAAATGTCTGAAAAAGATTTAATGTTTTACACGTATAACTATTTACTAATAAAAGTTTTTACAAATGTCAGTAATATACAAAGTATTAAACTTTTTGTCATAATTTAATCTAATTATTCACAACTAGATATTTTCTACACGAAAGGAAAAGTTTACTATAGTTGGTTTTTAAATATATTCTAATTTACACAATTCGATTATCATAAATCAAAACTATGATATAATTTTGTTTATATTACATACCTTTTTATAAATGTTGAATATAGAAGAGTAACTAATCCTAGAAAAACAACGCTGTTTTTACAATTGATTTTTAGTGTTTTTAATAAAGTTATAAAATATAAAAAAAATTAAACTCATTCTTAAAAATCTCAACAGTGTATTTTATTATTAAAAGTTAAAAACGCTTTAAATAAGGTAAAATCTTACATTATTTAGGTAAAGAATAAAAAAACAGAAAGTTACATAAAGTTTAAAATGCAATCAGATATTATTGTATGCAGTTAAAAAGACTTTAATCAAGACTTCATATAGCATAAAGTCCACTTAGTTAAGTGTTGGAGTGTTTATATGTTGAGGTTATATTTAAAACAAGCTAGTCACCTTAACAAAAAACAAGGCGTATTTGTAAAACAAAATGTTGAAAACTATAAACAAAATAGAATATGTTATTTCCTCGAACAACGAAGTCAAAATGTCATATAAGTTCAAAATGTAATAAAATACAGCTAATTTGTTTGTATTGTTCTAGTTGAAGTTTTTTAACCACAAAAGCACATACCAAATAAAAACATAAAACAAGCAGTGTTCACATAAATAAATAGAATCAAGTATAATTTTAAAATTCTATTTTTCAATAAATTTACTGATTTAGAGCATGATAGTTTACTTGAGTAAACAACTATAAAACAAAGTTTTACCAGAATAATTTAGTAAAAAGTGCTTTTTTATTAGATATAAAATTTAGTTTGAAAAGTGTAGTTTATTAAAAGTAAAAAAATAATATTTTTTTCAAAGTTTTTTTTTTCAGAAATGTTAGTATGCCTAAAAACTGAGCAAATGTTTTTTAATTACTCAACAAACTTCTTATGTCAAAGTTGCGAGAGTACAAATAAAAATTGGTATGTGTCGAGACTAAGTGAGAAGCTAGCTGCTTATCGGATTAAATCTTAGCGAGAGAGTGATATCAAATTACTTTCAGTTTATTTCTCCTGTGCATAACGAGCTTATTAAATAAACGCACATTCGATCGCTTTCATATATTGACTTTTTATCACTTTACTAGCTAATGTTCTAACTAGCTAACGAGTTTTTGTCTGAGTAAGTAAAAATTCATAGAGTGCCTTACAAAATAGGTGTAATATTATGTCACAATAAATTTTATATTTTTTTATGTTTGCATATATTTAATGCTTTTAATAATAAAACAAATTTTTAAAATTAAAGATCTATTTTAGCTTTTTTTTTTTTAATAATATATAGACACGTTTTATAATGTAGACACGTTACATATGTTTAATTTAAAAGTAATCTCACTTAAAAATAAATTAGCCTAAGATGTTTTAAATATGTCCTTACACTAGGTCACTAGGACTAGCTTAGCATATAAGTTTTTTTTTGTATTTTGACAAATTTTGTATGTCTGTAAAGTTTTATAAGTACAATGAAATAGTTATTACGTTTTTATTTATTAAGCCTAATCGATACTCAAAAAATGCATGTTTATATTGTACAAGTTTGTTAATAATTTCGTTCATTAGTTCCTAAAAGTTATAATTCTTAACAAATTTTTACCTGTGGCCATAAATTTTACACAAAAATTGTATTGATATTGTTAATTTAGTGAACTAGACAGAATACACTTTACTTGATAAACTATATAAAAAATAAATTTGTTTATTAATTATTCACAACAAATCACTATGAAATGTTTCACGTAAAATCGAGCAACATAAAGCTTTTTTAATGAGTAAGTTTTTGTAAATTGAAAATCGATTACCAAACTGAACAAAAAAAAACTTTACTCTAGTAACTTAATTAATTTTTCAAGAAACTAGTATTCTCAATAGACTTAACTTTTTATTTAGTTACTTTTAATATAAACTCAAATGAAAATTACAACTTTTAACTATTTCTACTAAGTCTACAGATTTATTTTAAAAAAATGCAAAAAAATTTTAAACGCAAACTAAATACTCTATACAAACTAAATAACAAATTTTTTATAACTTGAAAACTTAACGGCAATTAAAAACAAAGGTTCTAGTTGCTTGCTCGGGCAAGTAATTTATAAATGTTTCAATTTCGAAAACTAATATTTGACCTGAGAGAAACAAAAGGAAAAAGAGAAACTTTTGTTTGTGATTCAAAGTATTGTTGCAACGGTTTACAAACAAGTTTCGTCTTTTATATAATCCGAAAGAATCTTTTTTAAATCAAATTTCTCTACTTTAAAGTTCTTCAGTATATTGTCTTTAATAATGAAATCTAAATAGTTTTTATAAAAGTATTTTAAAAATGATTATGTTAAAAGACTATTTTTAATGTCCTGACTTCTTTTTTGAAAGATTTTATCCCCTAAACAAAATAATATGAAAAACCTTTATTGTTTATTCATATCCTGATCAGTGAAACATAATATCATAAAAATTATTTTTCTTAAATATACAAATGATTTTGTAATAAATCAATAGTCCAAGGTTTTATTATAATCTCTACAGTATAACTTAAAAATGTAGACTGCTTTTTATTGATACCTTTATATGCTCCATTATTTTTTTAGTATTACAGCAACTAAAGTATGTCTGTCAAAACAAACACCCTAAGTAAGTAGAAGCTTCAAAATGAAAAAAATAATTCAAAACAATACTTTTTGAAACTTTTCAATATGAAACTAAATTAAAACATTTTTATACTTTATAGAAATATGAAAAATCAAAAAACTTGATTATGACGTTGCTTACACGCAGTTTACTTGAAAAAAATTAAAAAACAAAAACTAAAAAGTGTATGAAGAAAAGTGGTTTGTTTAAATCGAAATAGATTCAAGAATAATAATTAGCCTTATACAGAAAATGCGCAAAAAAATTCAACTAGTAAAATTTCATGAAAAAGTTGTTTCACGAAAAAGTTATTTATGTGCTATAACTGAACTAAGCACTTTTGCTTATCGAATTGAATCATTGCGAGATAAGGATATCAAATTACAATCAGTTTATTTCTCCCGTACAAATTAGGCTATTAAATTCTCATTTAATTGCCTACAACGCTTAAAATTTCATGTGTGCTAAGTACTAGCTACCATCATTATTGTATATTGAAGAAACTTATTTTTTAATACCTATGATCTTTTAACCAAGTAAAAGTGTTGTTGAATGATTTTGTTAAAAAGACACGCTAAGGTTATTCACGCTAAGGTTACACTAATTGAGGATTTTTATCTAGACATATAAGTTAAGTGATATAAATGTACTCTTTAAAAACATATAACAAAAAAAAGTTTAGTACATGTGAAAAACGTGTTTAGCTTTAAAAGAAAGTTTTTATTAAAATAGAATTACAGTAAACTGAACCATAAAACTAAATAACAAACATATTAAAAAACTTATGTTTGAACCAATAAAACATGTAAAAATAGACTGACTTGAAGTAAAAGTAAATGAACAAATTATATAAACAAGCCACTTCCGTTTTAACCTTACGGATGTAGATTGCTAATCAGATTAAGCTGTGGTCAGATATCAAATAAAATTTAAAGTATTTCTGCGATTGAAATTTGTCTCAACAAAATTAAATTTGCATTTAATCTTGATCTCAACGATTTGTATTTTAACCGAAAAATTTAACTAATTTTTAACGGAGAGATGTAGCTCTTAAGTTGAGTAAGCTACTCGATATAAATTATACATTAATAGTTATTTCTTATATAAATTAATTCTTTTACATTTTTTTATTTCGTATATTGATTGTATATATTTTTTTCATCTTGCAATCAACTATTTTAGCATCAACCTACTTTTGAAAAAAGTATTGTAAAGTGTTTAAATTCATTACAAACAAAGTTCAATTTGAGTAGTATAAAAATACCAGAGTGTTTTACTTGAAAACTTTTACATCATAAAAACTAACTTAAATTTGACCGAACATACTAAACAATAGTAAAAAAATTAAAAAAGTATGTCGAAAACGTGAAAACTTTTAATTCTCTCAAAAGCTTATGACCAAAAGTCTACTGATTTAATAATCAAAAAAAGTTTTTTAATCAAAAACATAAAGTTTAATAATCATAATGCACTTCACAAAAATATTTCTGAAAAGTGGTTACTGAACAACTGTTACGGTTTTAAAGTAGTTTCAATCGTAATTTTTAGTTAATAATATCAAGTAAGTTATTAAGTATTACAAGCTATTTATTTTAGGTAATACAGTGAATATTATTACATTTTTTATAAACTCTATTATGGTTTAAAAACCTCCTTATTTGAAGACAGTAGCTGTTTTTTTTTTTTTGCTGACTTGTATAGACAATTTAAAAAAAGTTGTCTTTTTAGGCACATGACTGTAGACAAAAAATAATACAAGCTTAAGACAATACGCATGAACAAAAGATGAACTATAACACAAAACAAAAGCATGTAATATACTAAAAATAAAAACACAAAACAACTAATTATGCTATTTTTTTATTTTTTTTACACTGAACAGGTTATTAGGCTTAACTGACAATAAGATGTTTAAAGTATTGAACACTGTTTTTTTTAAAGTTGATTGAGGTCAAAGTAATATTTTTTTATATAATCATTATGTACAAAAAATATTGTATTGTAAAAAATAGTAACTAAGTGTATAACAAAAGTTTTTTGTTAATTTTCATCAAAGCATACTAAAAAAATAGAAAATTAAATTATTTTTATGTAAACAAAAATAGTTACATTTCATTAAAAACAGCTTAAATTTTAGAGAATTGAATAATTAAACACCACCAGCTTAAAAGCCCTGATCAAAAATTTGTTGCCATAAATGGTATAAACAAAAAATTTCGGCTAAATACATTGCATTCTTCGTGCTCATTAACATTCTTGCAGTTGCGGGTTGTAGCTATTACTGCGTTTTTGTAACAAAAAATGTTTACAAACGTTTTTGCTGAAGAATGTAAATGGAAACCGTTTTAGAGGTGTTTTAAGTTTGCTTAAAAGGAATAAATATCACTGTTGAAAATATTTATTTAGCTTTGAATTTTTTTGTAGTAAAGGAAAAACAGTTGAAAAAATTAAGTTTTAAAATTATAGTTGTGACAACTTTTGACTATAAAAATAAAGGATTTATACTTAAATAAACGACTTGTTTTTTAATTTGTTCGTAATATAACAACTTAGATACTAAAATATCATATGTAACATTTATACCATGAAACTAAAAAATAATATACTTAGTCTTTTTAACCAAAGGTGCATAAATTTTAGACATTGATTTATTATAATTTTACATTACTTGGTTTAAAATTTGACTAAATTTTGTTTTCAAGTCAAATGCCTTATTAATTATACATGGTGTGATTTAAAAACTAGTGAATAACTGCTTTTTTCAAATTACTATGAAACTGATGTTTTTAAAAAACTTTAATAAAAGTAAATCGATTTTTAAAAACTAATCACAATAAAAAGTATTTGACATAAAAACTAACATTTCTACTGACAACACTATTATATTACTTGTAGCTTTACCGCAAGCATAACAAAACAATTTGTGACAAACAACTTTGCAAAAACAAAATATAAACTGCAAATATAAAACAAAAGCTGCATACTGCTTACTTGAAGGAGCAACTGAATTTAACACAATGTCTTCTGAGACAGGTAAGAAAGATAGAAGAGAAAACCAAAATAAAAAAGGTAAAAAGAAACAGCTAGCCTTGCGTAAAATTGAAAATAAAAAAAAATTAAAGAAATTTTTTATAATTTTTTAAAATGACTTATATAACAAAACATCTCTTTAGTTTTTAATATTAAAAGTAGTAAAAAATAAAATAAAAATCTAGATAAACACAACGATTTAATAAAGGAACATATGGTGTCAAAACATAGTACATACAAAACATACTATTTAGTAATGATGTTTTTTGTTCACGAAAAACATTTGCTACAGATTTGAATAACAATTTATAGTAGTCTAAACCGCCTGAAAATTATTTCTTTTTGTTGGACTTGATCTTAAATGATGATATTAAAAGTATAACTAAGATCACAGTGCAAACACGTTTGTTCATAGTAGGATAATTTTTTTGTTTACAAACTAATCAACACAGTATTAGAAGTAAATACTTTAGTAGTTAACTATACAGTAAATAAATACTTTGGTTTTACTAACTGGTTCGTATCTTTTATTTTAACAAAAAGTTTAATTTAAACACAGTATTTTAGTTTCAGTTTTGTCACAAAACCTTAAAACCTTAACTTAGCTCAAAACTACTCTAAAATGTTTAATTACTACCCTTTTGTTTTATATCAATAAATTTATCAGTGTTTAAATTTAGTTTTTAATTTAATTAGATAATCTTAAGATCTTAACTGAACTCTTGCAAAATTTAAATTTCTTAAATGTGGTTTAATCGATAAACTAAACTAAAAATGTTTATAGATAAGTTTATAAAATGTGTAAAAACCTAATTTCGTAAAGTAAAACACATGATCATTCTATTTAAGCGTTGTTTTTTTACTTCAACTTCTAATATAAACTTTAATTTTATGTTTGACTTTTTAAGCAGCTTTATTTTTACACTTGTTTATTTTATAGCTGTAATCAAGTTTTAATTTGAAATAACTATAAATTAACTACTAGTTATTAATTTTTGTATGAAAATAAGTTTACTTATTTATTGTAAATATACTTTTCAAAATAGTTAGTAAACAATTAAATAAATATTTTATGATTTTAAAAACTTTATTACACAAAGCTGCCTGACCTATTTAGCCTGAGCAAAAAAGTTCAAATTGTGGGTCATAAGAGTAAAAGCGTTATTATTTTTACATATGTTGAAAATAAATACAAACAAAAATTTAGTTTGTTATTAAAGTTATTTTCTAATGAAATACATTGCTTTCTCAAAATTTGTGATTGATAACATTTTATTTAATTTTAGAATAACTTTAAACTTTTTAAGCAAAAAAAAAGTATTATTATGCACTATTTATTACTATAGTAAACTTTTTTAGATAAAATCGACTATAAAATATTTTTTTAAGTTTCTTAAGCACTGAACTCAATGGAAAAAATGAATTAACATAAGCAATTTTATTTAATTTGCAAACATAACGCATTTTCATAAGGTCAATATGTAAAAATCGAAAAGAAATTTAGCATTTTTGTTACCATTTTCAAGGTTCCAATTAAAATACGATCGTGGTATGTAAAAAGTATGAAGAGGATAATAAGTAGAAAGTATGATTCCGATCGGAGGCTACGCGCGTAGAGTGGGTATTGGAGCAATTAAATATATTAAAAATAAATTAAGTAATTAGATAACGTTTAAACTTTGTTTTTTAGTTATTCTTTTTATACTAGTTCTTTTTTGATTAAAACTTTTTGATTAAAAATTGGTTCGTTTATAATACGGCTTTATGAATTTCTAAAAAAAAAATCGAAATAAAAGTACAATCATAATCTAGGATTGTGACTTTAGAATTGCTCTATATTAAAACAATTGTAGTTATTATTTTTTAAGCTAAAATAGGCATATAATAAAATTATAACTGTTGTATTTTTAACATTTACTACTTAAATGTTCTAGTGCATGGTTTCTCAAATTAGCCATATCTTCGTTCAAGCGATTTCAAATATCAAGGTTCAATAAAAATTTAAGCATCATAAAAGTAAATTAATAAATACTTTAATTAGACTATTTATAATCTTTCTACCATAGAGCCAATTATGTACTCGAGTTTGGGAAACCATGTTCTTAAAGTTTCCATAAAATGGAAAAACTTTGCAAAACAAGTTAATTTTTTTGATGTTACTAAACAACTGCAAAACAATATTTTTAAATTTATTTTAAAACTTGAACCTTTAATATTTTTTCAAATTTTTGCCTCGCTATTTTGTTTTTTATTTTACTAGAAGATTTTGACAGCATGATAACACAAAAATGTTTAATAACTGTAAAAAAAAACATCGTTAAAAAAATGTTTGCTTGTCAGCTTCCAGAAACTCAAAAAACTTCTTAGTAGTTGTTGTAGTTTCGTCAACATGTACTTGCTCTTGATGCTTGCACTGTTCAAGCAGACAACCGAACTTGGTGAAAAATCTTAACAAGTGCACACCTCCGTATATACTACACAGGTCAGACTTTTGTTCTGGAGTCAGTTTTTCATACTGACTTCTTTCAGCTGGATACAGAAGCTTGTTTTCTAATGAAAGATCGAAAAATGTTTTGATGGTTCGCCCGTATTCTAAATATTCGCTCTTTTCACTCCTGGTCTTGCCGGTTTTGACAAACTCATCCAAAATCATTTTTATCGTCCACATGAACGGTAAATTGTAAGAGAGTCTTTCGACGTTCAAAAAATCGTGGTCTCTTTTCAAAAGTTCGTTGAACGAAGAAGGAACCGATATGTTTGCAACTAGTTTAGAGGCGTTATTTTCTAGCACTTGTGTATTATTTTTGTTGTTAAAAAGGTCTTCTTGTTTAGTTAGTGTCTTTTTATTTTCTTCTACCCTTCTAACACCGGTGTTAGTAGTTTCTAGATTGCCTTCTTTAGTTGTTAAAGGTTCAACTTTTATTTTCATTTCAGTTGTACAATTTGGTTCAATTTTTATTGTGGTTTTAAATTTGTTTTTGTAACCATTCATTTTTCTCGACTTAAATCTGATATTTTCTATCCATTTCATATTTTGTTCGTTGTATTTACACAAAACCTCATCTCCTACGAAATCATCTTGGCTCTTATTCCAACCAATGTAGTGAATGTTATATCTAAAAGTAGTAAAAGTTCTGTTGATTTTATATACTTATTCATAAACCTAGGTTTTTAACTTTCAAAAGTATGCTTCTCTAAATTATATCTGTAAATAATGTTGTCAATTTTCTTTTTTTAAGTTTAGCTTAAAATCTTTTTTAAGATGAAACTGGGAAAAGTTGATGATTAGTTTATTAAAATGATTAAAACTATTTAGCTTTAATTTATTCTAAAATTATAAAAAGAGATTTTAAACACTTTTGTGTTTAAAAAACATTTTATAAAGACAAAATACTTGTATACGCTAACCCGATATGCAAATCATTTTTATGTGGGTAGTTGTACTTTTTAATGTTCAGTATTAACAACAAAATGTTTAGAAACTAAACATTCTAACATAATTTAGTTTATATAAAATAATACTTCACCTTTTAACTATTATGTTTAGAATAATACTTCAGCTATAAACTATTATGTAATCTAACCCGATATGCAAATCATTTTTATGTGGGTAGTTGTACTTTTTAATGTTAAGTATTAAAAGCAATATGTTTAGAAACTATACATTCTAACATAGATTAGATTATATAAAATTTTACTTCAGCTATTAGCTATTATGTTTAAAATAATACTTCAGCTATTAACTATTATGAACTCTAACCCAATATGTAAATCATCACTATTTGGATCTTTGTACTTTTTAATGTTTAATATTTTTGCCTCGTACCATATATTCTGCTTCCAGTTGCAAAATACTTTCTCCCCAACCTCGTATTTTGTCACTAACTCATTCATTATATAACTACAACTGAAAAAATCTTATAACGTTTAACTAAGTTTTCATTATTTTTTGTGTTGATGTTGTCATACTGTTTTCTTTGAATAAAGGTTTAAATTTGGTTTTGTACGATACTTGATTGTTTTTAGTTTTGAAAATTGAAACCAAGATAAAAATTTTTTTTACTTAAACTAAAAACTTTTTTTAAGATTAAGCGTAAGTTTTTTATATTCTTTAAAGTTAAACATTTAAATTAATAACGTCATTAAAAAACAATTTATTGCAATTCAAGTAAGATCTTAAAAACAGGAAAGTATTTCTTATAAACAAAGTATTACTGTTCAAGACATTTAACTATATCCGTGGTGTGATATCCGTGGTGTGTATGACTCGATAGCAGAAAGGTTTTTTATACACCGGGTTCTTGAACCAAACTTTTTGAGCGCTTTTATTTTACGTTCAATAAACAATATTAAAAGTTTTTTATTAAATAAATTGCTGCCGTTATCTATAAACAGTAAGATTATTGACTTTCATTAAAAATTGTCTTTTATTTAAAAAGATAAAAATAAACAAGTCTAAACTTACTGATAGGAGGACAAACTATGTAATAAAACTAGAAATGCTATAACGTTTAAGTTTTTTTTTTACATTTTGAATATAAAGCAAGCTTAAGAAATCATATTTCAACAGTTTGTAATCCTACTCTAATCTCCAAAACAAGTGGACAACAAATGAGTCGCGACGTATTTTTTGAGTTAAACTCGTGTAAATGAAGCTAATGAAAAAAAAAAGCTATTTTGTAACAAATAGAATAAAATTTACTCCTAATACCATTTCTAATACACCGAAGATTATTACCGCTCTACTTTTAAAAATTGTTTTATGAAGTTTATGACATACTTATTTTACGTTCTTAGTCTGCTTTAAACTTTTTCTCAAGTTCGAGTCACAATGTTTTTTTCAAATCGAGATCATTGACAATAAAGTTATTAACTTCTAATCTAATATATACTAGATTTAATTCTATGATTAATCTTTTAAAAAACCTAAGACTGTTGTTACGTAATAGAGTAAAAAATATATAACAAGTATAAAAATGTTGAAAATAACTTTATTGTTTTTAAATTCTAAAATTAAACCAATCGGAATGACCAACAGGGTATGGATTTTTTCAAGAAAAGAATAAAAACAAATTATTTTACTACAATCTTGTTTCATTAATAAACCTTGTATATACATGATAGCGTTAGATACAAATGAACGTTTATAACAAAAAAATAATTCCGCTATCTGACACTAGCAAAAAGTTGTTGAAAAAAAGTAAAAACAAATAAAGTTTATTGAAAAACACAACAATACTTCCTTTTATCTTAGTACTAAATTGCACAGTCACTATAACTGCATTGTTTTGTTTTGAAAACAGTTTAAAAAGATTAAAGTCTAAACTTTTGTTAGCGTTTGTTTAATCAGTAGATTAAGTTTTGCAAAATAAAACTAACAATTACATGATTTTTTTAATGAGCAGATTAAAATTTATAACTTTTAGCACATCTTAAGTCTTAAAAAAGCTATTAAGTTGAATAATATTTGTCCTTTTTAAAGAAGCTTTTATTGTTTTTTTTTAACTAGCCTAATTTGACGATTGTTTAGTTTTTCTAACTAGCCTAATTATTTCTAAAGTTTATACAAATACTGATTACTACAAGTAACAACTTATTTTTAGTACAATAAAAATATGAAAGTTTAATTTAAAAAACAATAAGCTGAGATATTATGGTACATAATTTTTTTTAATTTACTCTAATTATAACTACCTTAAACTAACTCGTTTTTTTCTTAAAAAATATTTTATTGCGATGGTTCAAACTTAATTTTTCAAAAACAAAATGTTTTTTTCTACTAATTAAGTTTTACAAAGTGCTCACTAACAGATCAAAGGTAAGGTTTTCTTGGCAGCCTTTTACAAGTGAAAGACCAGATTTAATACAAAAAACTTTTGCAGGCTACTGTAAAAACCACGGTGATACTATATAAAAAGAAAAACGTTTTATATACAAACTTTTAGTCGTAAAAAAACTCAATTCTTTACATTTAATGATACTTATTTTTACTTGCAATTATTCTAAAATATTATTTTATGTATTTATTACAAAAACCTCAAGTACGCTTGTTTTAAATATATGTATTTTTTAGCCAAAATTCAGCTCATAGCGCTGTTGCGTATTTAGTAGCACAACGTGTCCCAAAAAAATTCTGTTTGTATAAGTTTTAAAAACGTTTTCTTAGCTTGAAATCCTGCTTATTATATGTTTAACTTCAAATAGTTTTATAATCTGGTAAATGTTTTTACTTATTTTACTTTCTTACAAATTATAAATTAAATAGGTATTTGTTTAGTATTGAATACTGAAAAATTAGATTTAGTTATGCAAATATCAAATATAACTAAACGTAATAAACAAGTTTGAAAATAACTTTTGTAAACGATAGTTTTTCTTTAAAGCTCATCAAAAAATAAGCGATATATGAAACTAAATTATTAGTTTTTCAATAACTTAAAGACTGTTTGATGTAATCGCCTTTTTTGATTTCTATAAATCAAAAGTTTATATGAGTTCAACAGAATTAAAACAAACAATGAAAACTTTTGACAGATATAGTAAGTTTTATTTTGTAATGTTGTAAAGTTTAAGTAAATTATTCAAATGATTTTTAGCTCCAAAAAAGTTTCTAGGTAAAGAATTTTATCAAAACAACTTTTATGATTTTGTTGTCTTTGTCCTTTGTACGCTTACAAGTTTTTCAAATAAACTTCTATGATGAAAACTATGTGTAGTCAATTCGTTAAAAAAGCAGCAATATGATGACATAAAATTTTTAAGAATTTAATACTCTCGTACCTATTTCTACTAACCGACCGTATAAAATCTTAAAACGGAAAACCTTAATTAAGATAGACACTAGTTTAAAATTTGAGTTATTTTAGGACACCATAATATCCCTATACAGTTAAGTTTGTATTCTTTTTAAGCTAGATGTTTTTTAGTTTTTTTTTTTCCGAAAAAATGGTTTAAAATATAAAAGGTGCAGAGGTACACTTTATGATAATTCAAAAAACTACAACAATGATATAAACTTTTGCTTATTTTGGTAACTAGCATAAGAGTTTAAGCATATTTACACAATACATCTTTATAATTTACTGTTAGTGTTAAAAAAAAACAATAAACATAATAGAAATTTTAAGCCATTTTGTTACCTGTGTTATATTGTTGTTTTGGTTATAGTTGCCTTTTAGAGATTTAAATTTATAATACAGGCGATTAAACTTTAAATCGAAATGTTAAAACTTTTCACTATTTTTTTTTTAGTTTTAACTATATCAGCTTTTTTAGTTTAGCAATCACTCGAAAAGATTTTAAACAAGTTTAATTGCAGTTAATTTCTGAAACTTTATTTGGGAACAAATTTAAAAAAATTCATGTTTATGTTTTGTGTAGTCCAACATCGAAAACAATATGGTTAAGCAATTCACAATGTCTTTGTTAAAAAAAATTGTATGTTTATAATTTTTAGCTTTAAGATGTTAAAACAAACTGTTGAAACTGTTGTAAGTTATGAAACATTTTCGTATAGAATTAAAAACACCTAATTTTTTTTTGAAAACCCCAACTGGGTTAAATTTATTGCGCTAAAACTTTTTGTTTAAATTCATAACTCAAAAAAAATATTAACGCTTTGTTATGATGAATAATTAATGTAAAAAGTGATAAAAGTTAACTCTTTGAAGGTCAAAGATGCTGGTTCCAAAACTTTGTAAAGATAAAATTTTATTTGTTGAAACCATAAAATATTGTTATGATTGTATTGTATTCGACATAAAACGTTGAAGTGTTTTAAATTCTTGTCGTAAAAGCTAAAACGCATATAGTGTGGTCCAAGTTTAACTCCCTTGAGGACTTTATCTTACATCATTATAAAGCGTTATTAGTAAAGCGCAACATTTTTTTTTGATTAGAAGGCAAACAGTTAAACAAGTGGAAATTTCTATTAGGTACAATTTTCATACTGATATTCTTTGGAATTCTCATTCTTACAGTTAATAAAAATAGTGATCGTCTTATTTTATTTAACGAGCTTTTAAATGCCACAAAATTGCTATAAATGCGTTATTTAAAGCTACATTCTAACAAAAAATCCATATCGTTTGTTTCAAAACTACCTTGGTTAAAATTAACAAACTTTATCGTCTACAAGTTTCAATTTCTTAATGTTACTTGTCATTTAAACTTTAAGCCTACGTGATTTATCAAATTAAATTTACTTTGATATAAACCATGATAAAGCTCAAGTTTTAAAGAAAATTATAGAATTTTACAACAGTAATTTTACAATTGACCAAACTTAATAATTCATAATCTCCATTGAACTAAAAAAATTAATAATTCCAATACTGAAAAAAAGTATCAAGTAAGAAAATTCTCATGATTACTGGATAACTTTAACAAAGCTGAAAATTTTTTTAAATTTCTTATAATAAAATCTAGACCTAACATAAGCATATTTAAAAGTTGTTTTTTTTATTTTAACTTAAACAATATAATCAGGTATTTAAGAAGCTAAAAAAAATTATAATAACATTTATCTTCAGCTCTAAAAATAAATGACAAAGCAATTTTAAAAACACATAAAATTAAAATCAAGTGCGTTTTGTTTAATTTAAAAGTTTTGCTATTTTATTAACATTTTTAATTTGTAAAAGTTTTTTAGTTGTTTCTGATAACAAATCCTTACATAACATAAGTTTAAATTGTTGCTGGGAGTGAGTATCTTATAAGTTAATACAACTCCCATGATAACTTGAATATTGTCAAAGTATTTAAAGTATTATCATTTTAAATTGAAAAAGGGGGCACAACACCTGAATTTTTTTTCTTTTAACTTAAGCCAAAGTTATAGTGGATGCTTTGTTAACATTGGTTGTATTATTTTAAAACAAATATAAATATTTACTTAGTTGTTTTTAAAAACTTATGATAAAATATAGCTTTGAACTATTAAAACCTAACACTTAGTGTTTTGTTTACCAAACTTTATACTTTAGTTAATAGTTTTCTTCGTAAATTAGGCTAAAAAGTATTAAGTGGGTAGAAAAAAGTTACTAGTTGAGCAAATTATATACGTATACGAAATATTTAAGTTTATTTTTTAAACAGTCATTACTTTATTGACGCAAGATATTAATCATTTTTTTGCAAATAGATGTTTATGTTGTAAAAGATATTAAATTAAATATTATTTCACAGTATAGTTTTTTTGATGACTCATACTAAGCAGAGCATTTTAAAGTTTATATAACGCTGATTTACGGATATTATTAAATTTATTAACAGTATCATTTAAAATAGTAAAAAATCTTAGGTATCGATATTTAGTTTTGTACACTGTATTCTAACATTGCTGTTTTAGTTTTGGTTTACATATGCTATGTAGAGTTTTTAACCCCGTAACTTAAAACTAGATTTTTGTAAAACTAGTAAGTTTAGTAATGTTTTAAACAAATTATAATATAGTTTACATATTTAGATTTTTTTTTTGTAAGTTCCTCTTCAGACTTATAAAATCAATATTTAAATGTCTCTATTTATTGTAATTTTATGATTTCTTTCTATAATACTATACCTATATTTTAATTTGTTTTATTTATTATATTTACTATTAATGATTATATAACATATACTTTTAAATTTAATTTTTTATTTAATCTGATTAAAATAATATTAGTGTTAGCTACTTGATTTTGAAAAATGTTATAATCAAAGGTATAAAGCAACTTGAATACTTTTATTGGCAAACTTAAAATTTCATTAGCGCTTTGACAGTTTTTACTTTTACTATTTAGTTAAAAAATCAGATGAGTACCAAAACAAACAAAAATTTCTCACAAATCTTTCAGTTTTACAACAAAACAATTGATAAATTTACAAGTCATTAAAAAATTTTTTTGTTTTAAATCGGGTTTTTCTTCCAATTTTAAAAGTTTATTTAAGTGAACATAGTAAAATTTCTTATATGAAAGTTGTTGATTTATGTTTGATAACAAATTTAAGCTTTATTAAATTTAAGCTTGTAACTAGGAGTTTAAGTTCAGTTAAATTTCACAATGAAGTTAAGACTTCTGTAGACGTTTTTTAAGTACTTTACATAGCTTTTAATTTTTCAAAACTAATCAATCTATGAACTTTAAATTTCAATTTGCAACAAACGTTTTGTTCAGTTTTATGTAAACCTCGGCAGTTGCACTTAAATACGGGAACGGAATTGCACGAAGACAATTTAGTACCAAGGGTCAATTTTGCACGAGTTAAAATTTTGCACGGAGGTCATTTTTGCACGAAAGTTAAGAAAAACAGAAAAAAGTATATAAATAGAAAAACAGAAAAAAAAGAAAAATCAATAAAAAACAAAATGAAAAAAAAATTACTGACCGAGGTAAGGGTTAAGGGTAACAGTGAAAGTAAAAATAAAATCAGAATAAACTAAAAAAAAATTACAAAGAAAAAACAGTTAAAATGAATAAATAAAAATAAATAAAACAAAAAAAAAAGCTTCCGACCGAGGGTAAGGGTTAGGGGTTTGAGTGATAGTAAAAATGATAAAAAAGACAAGCAATTAATAAAAATAAAATAAAAAAAAGTTACCGACCGAGAATAAGGATTATGGGTAACAGTAATAGTAAAGTTAAATAAATAAACTAAATTATTAATAAAATTAATAAAAAAATTAAAAAATTAAAACAAGCAAAAAATTTATACTGTGCAAAAAATATCACCTCGTGCAAACTGTCTTTGTGCAAAGTTGTCTTCGTGCAACTTTGTCTTCGTGCAATATTTTCCCTTTATGCAATTTTTTCCGTTCGTGCAAGTTTGACACCTACTCCTTTAACACAGTTTTAAAATTTAATTATGTATTTAATAAAAACTTGAACTGGAATTGATCTGTAGCCAACTATTTACATTAAACATAGTAACAACAGCTATTATTTTAACAGAAATCTTTTAAACATTAAAAATCTCCAAATGAACAGAACATCAGTCCTGAACAAGGTACGAATCTTACTTTGCAGACAAGTTCAAAAAGCGCGGCGAAAATTCGCAAAACTAATAAAAACTAATTAGCAGGTGTCGGCAGCACCGAAGAACTGTCTTTAGTTACGTCAAATACATTTACAAACCTACTGAACGCGAAACCGCTTGAAATTTAAATTCGTATAGTGTCGTTATTCTATGAATTACTTCGAATCGCTCGGAAGCAGCCAATAATAGACTGAAATGGTCAATTATAGTTTTCCTTGCTTGCGGTCTGTGTATAGAAAGTACCAGCTAAAAGTTCTTCAACTGTAGAACTACAAGCTGGCAATGGTTATGTGCAAGTATGACTGAGATGGGGGTACAGTTGACAAGCATAAGCTTATTAAGTTGATCCAGGAGTTGGCATCGGAAGTACTGTTCAACCTCTAAAAAACCAAGGTGTTTTATAGAAAGCAAACTTTTTTCTGTAGTAAAGTTTGCGTGCTTGTGGAGATTATTAGGTAAAAGTTTTTTTTCATTGAACTTTAGTACTTTGTAAAAAGTAAAGTTTTCATTTTGCGGATATAGTAGAGTTCAACTTTGTATATGTTTGCGTTTTGCAATGATTGTTATAAAACTTAATCAAATGTAGTTCTAAATTTTAGGTCAAAAAATTTTATTTTTTTGTAATAAAATAAAAATATTTTTTTTGTATCTTTTAATCTTACCAAGTTTAATGTTGAAAACACATTTAATTTCACTTAACTAGAAAATATTTTGATTTAGTAAAGTTTAAAAACTAAAGATTAGAAATCGTCTTTTTTCCCTAAAGGATATATTACATTAATATTCACATGAACTTCAGAGTAAGCTTTATATTTAATCGCGTAATATGTATTTTTACTAAAAAAAACTTTTTAAAATTTCATGCTACCTAAAACAAGTTTAAAAAAATGTTGAATATGTAAACCAAAGTTTCTCAAATTCATTTCTATTAAAACCTGACAATAGTTTAAGAACATTACTTACTTTTTTTTACAGTAACTTCAGCTATAAAAACTAGTCTCGACTTATATAAAATTTTGTTTACTTTATAGTTTCTAAAGTTTGAACGCAAAACTTAAAAAAAATAACTAGATTTATAAACATAAACTTTTAAAAACAATAAAGTTAATACTATAGAGGTAAAAAATAAAATTAATATTTACTTGGAGAATAGCAAAAATAAATAATTTATATCAGTGTGTGCATGAAATAAAACATTTAAAACGAAAACATGCTCATAACAGTAAAATACCCTATACGGCTAAAACCAGTTATTTTCCAGAACAGGCCGAACCCTTATTTAGTGTAACCGGTAGATCACTAGTTCATGATTTGAAAACTTAAGAACTTTTCTATGTAGATAAGATATAAGTACATAAAGAACTATAAAAACAATTTTCATTAAAAAAAAATCAAATTAATACAATTCTATTGACAAAAACAGAACAAAATTGTATGAAATTAATATCTGTCAGACGCAATATGAAAAACAGTATCTAAGAATTAAACTGTATTGTTGTCAACGATGTTATTCCAATTTAAAAACATGGTTGCACAACGGGCATTTGTTGTGGTTTTTAAACCAAGTATCTGTACAAGTTTCGCAAAAACAATGGCTGACATGACAGTCAGACGGACCATTTTTCTACCAACTTGCAGGTCATCAAGGCAAACAATACATTGCTTGCCTACTAACGATTCATCTACAGTGAAATGTTCAAAACTTTCAATTCGTTCAGGTGTGAGACCACCATTTTCAATTGCATAGCGTCTAGCTTCAAGTCTAGCTTGACGTCTAGCTTCAATTTCAACTTCTGGTCGTTCTATGTCTAATTCTATCTCGTAACGTTCAACCAGTTGCTTCCTTTTTCTATGTCTTATTTGTTTTCTTAGCTCTTGCAGCGCCTGCTTTCGATTTCGCACTTGCCCTCCTAGTTCCAGTCCTGTTCCTACTTGATCAACCAGTTGCTTGTTTTGACGTGCTTCTGCGACTGTTCTCTCTTCTTCAACCGGTTCAGCTCCTATTGATACAGCATGTGGTGGTCTTTGTTGTTCCATTTGTTGTAAGGCACACCGTCTTGCTTTAAGTCGTTCTATCTCCAAGTCTGCGTCGTCACATTCGCACAGCTGTCGTCTTATTTCTTGAACTTCTTGCTGCCTGAATTTTTGAAGCGCTTGCCGACGATTTTGTAAGAGTTTTTTTTGCTTCCAGCTCAATATCTATAGATTCGAATCGTTTTTGTTCATTACCTATCAGTTTAGTTTCCTGTCGATTTTGTTGTTCTCTCTGTTCCTGAAGATGATATGCATTTTTACTATCCGTTCCTACTCTAAAAGGATCATATCGCTTTTGTTTCAGACCCCATTCTACAATTTCATCTACATTATTGGAATGTTGTTGCTCCATTTTTAGTGTACTTTGGTTTTGTAGACTGCAATTTTAGTTATAAGTTTAGTTACTAAAAAATATTTTTTTATATTTAAACTTAAAGATAGAAAGAAGACAGATACTTTTAAAATGTATCAATTAAAAATAATGATCTCACTCTAATTCTTTTGTCATGAAAGTTTGGAAAAACACATAAAGACTTAGTAAATAAGCAAATTGATGTTTTAATACTTTTATCTTTTAAATCGAATAATAATAAGTAATATTACCATTAAACTTAACGTACTAGATTTATAATACTAAAATAAAAAAACATAACAACAGATATTTTCTTACTATTCGAGATTTGATTTAAATTTACTTTTGTTTAACAACAATGCTGTTTATCTAAGCTCGCCTTACTACTACCGAGTAAACACAGTTTTACTCAGTCTTCTGTTTTAGTACAGTTTCACTTCAGGAATATTCTCATTAAAGTTCGAGTTAGTTTTATTTAAGTAAATATGCTAATAGTTACTATGGTAATTCAGCACTGAAGCATATAAACTTTGGTTTGTTTTAAGTTTGTTATTTCACGCTCGAGTAAGTAAGGCGGTGCCTTTTACTACTTTTACATTGAAAGCCTTTTACTAAACAATATATTTTTTTTTTTGATGTTACTTTTTCTCAATTTACTTTTTTTTTTTTGAAATAAATTGAAATTAAATATTCTTAAAGTTAGCTAACTAGGGTAAAAATTATTAAAATAATTTTGTTTAAGTTTTAAAACAAAAATCAAAAATAAAACTAAGAACTTAATTTCCAGTTAAAAAATGCAACCATTAAACAAACCCTAAGAATTTCTGTACAAAATCATACTTACTATAACTAAATTAGTAAAAAAACACATTTGATTTTAGTGATATTTCTATGATTATAAGTAATCTTAGCATGCACCAGCATTAAACAAAATCTGCAAATTTTGTG
The DNA here is from genome assembly GCF_965202585.1 of Thalia democratica. Taxonomy (NCBI): domain Eukaryota; kingdom Metazoa; phylum Chordata; class Thaliacea; order Salpida; family Salpidae; genus Thalia; species Thalia democratica. Next base: position 9,010,655 of record NC_139168.1, read on the forward strand.
TGTAAAGTTGTACTTTTTTCTAATATAAAAATCAAGTTCTTTTGCTGTTTTAATTTTTAGTTTCTTTGGTTTTAAAATAAAAATGTTTGGAGACAGTTAGCCATAAAGATATTACTAATGTAATGTCGTTTTAAATGCATGTTAATATACATTTAAAATACATTTTAATCACTTTCAGTTATTATATATTATGATTACTGAGAGCACTTGACAAACAGTAAATGAATTTGACTTAAATCTTTAAAAAACTGCATGTAAATTTATTAAAATTAGTGTAGTTTTATTGTTGAGTTTTAAAGAGTTTTTATTTAATTATACCATATATATTTAACGGCTAAAAGTTTTTTTTAAGCTAACTTTAACTAGGTTATTATTTTCACATTATTATTAGTTTAGGTTTTTTAAGTTTTTTACGTTTAAACTTAACTTTTTAGTTTCTTTAAATGTTTCCAAATGTTTAAATTCTGTAACTTAAAATATTTGTATCAAATACTTTTTAGTTGTAAACTCATTGCATTTTTTATTGTATTTACTTTTTATAAATGCTATTTACAAGACTCAGCACTTAGCAAGGTATAAACTTTTATTTATACCACAAAAATATTATACGCATTAAGTTGATATTAACTACTTTTTGGTTTATTGTTAATCAATAAAAAATAATAATCTAAAGCATATTAATATCAGAAAAGTACTATAAGCAATTCGAGTTTATAGTAGATGCGATGCGAATTACTTATTTGTTAAAATAGTACTGTTTCTTGGTACATCCTTTATTTTTGATTACTTTCGAAATTGCTCTACATACACTTTATTAAGTTAATTATTTACTACTGCTGACAAGTTTTACTTAGGTTTTTGATAATATATATCCTTTACTAAATGCTTTGGTCCACTTTGCTATCAATATAGAATTTTTTGCACGTAAAAATCTTAAAAGATGCAAGGCTGTGTTCCTGCGTATTCAGAATCCCTCAACCTACAATAGACGAATCATTTTGTGTAGGATATAATAAAATTCAAAAAATCAAAATTTCCAGCAAAATTGTTTATGGAACAACTTGATATTAAAATTAAGTAGACTTAATCATATTCCAAATATAAAAATATCTGTCCTGAAATTATAAAACACATAAAACAAATAATCCTGAGATTTTATAAAAAAGAAATCCTGAGCAAACCTGAATTTATTTTTTTTTTAATTATTCAAGTTATCATTAGCTGTCCTGACTCCTGAGTCATTCTGATACTTCAAAAAACTTCAAAATGTACTGACCTATCCTTTATAACCTTGATTTTCATAAGTATATTAAGTATGAGACAACCCTGATTTTCCTAAATGTCAATATAAAACATCACATAAAAAGGTAAAGAACAAATACTCATATTAGGTGTTAAATGTTAAGAAAATTATAATCATAGCTTAGTAAAATAACATAGTATTGGTTATGTAAGATAAAAACTGTATAAATATAAATCAGTATATCATAAATGACAAAAGTAATATGCAAAATAATAATCTAAAATAAACTTAGTGTTTTTACCCTTAAAGATTTTAAAAAACTTTTTTTTTCTACTAAAATGAATTTTTATTCTTTTTAAAAACAAATATATTATTTTTTTCCTATTCTAAAACTCATTTATACTGTCAGTTGAATTTTAAGTTCAAAGGAAAATTGAAAGTACATATAAGATTTTATTGTCACTTAATTAATGTCATAAAAACTACATTTCATAAAGATGAAGTGACATGGTCAGTATATTTTACTTATAGCAGGCTGTCGCTGAACTTTAAAAAATTGTTTTCAGGTTTTCTACATTTCATCAAGTTTTTTAAAACTACACAATTTTGGTCTATTTTAGATTGAAAATAAGTTTAAGGTTATAAGCTGTGTTAAGTAGTGTTACAATATTTTTTTTTTTTTTGAATTTTTGATCAAAATTTGTTAATGATGACTAACTTTTTTTATCTTTTTGATAAATTTTTAGTGTCAAATAAACATTTTACTAGTAAACAAGTAAAAGTTGCTTAGGGTTTTTAATGGTTTTTATTCAAAATTTCAGGCTTTTCCAGATTTTATTACCCTAAATTGTCAAATTCCAGGTTTTTCCAATATTCTTAATTTTATAGAAACTCTGTTATAGTCTATATTTTAAACAAGATTAAATAATATGCAGTCAATAATAGATTCTAATAGTCTGATATGCTAAATATATTAAAAAAAAGAAAGTCTATTTATTTACAATTATGTAGGAACCTCCTTATCTAATTGGTGTCAATTCATTATCATACTAATTCATACACATTTTTGAGAAATATAATCCTTTACTTATATTAAAATATTTAGTACACTTTAAGTATTTTTCAGGAAAAATCATAACAACAGCTATAATTACTTTATTCTATGTGAAAAGTGTACTTGAATGTTAGTCTAAGCTTAATAAAAAAATTTATAGTTTTAGCTGAAATTGATAAAATATATTTAGAGGTTATATTAGTTTTAGAAAATTTTTCCTTTAATGAAAATTCACAAATTGGCTTTTTTACTTGAAATATAAAATTAGCAGTATAGACTATTTTAACAACAATAAAACAACATTACAAAATAAAACTTTAAAAATAAATAAGAATATTTTGTACTTTTTACAAACTCTTTTTTCAAACAAAATTAAAATTTTGTTAAATTTAGTACACTTTTGAGGTATATTCGTTTGTGTGTATCTAAAACTAAATTTTAGTAATTTTAAAAAGTTGTCGATAGATAAAGAAAAAAAAAGTGTTTAAAATTAATTTTAAATTCACTTCAATTGCCATTTATTATTCAAATCATAATAATTTAGAAATTATATTACAAAATTTGAGAAATGATTTATAATTTTTACTGCATAACTTAGTTTTAACTAAAAAGTAGGATATTTATAACTATTTTGATAATTGTGAATTTTTTTGCAAAAAAAAAAAACTTAAAACCAACTAGTTATAAGAATATAAAAAAGTTAAAAATAATTTTTTAATTTTTATGAGTATACTTAAGTTTTTTGATGGTATATGCTAAACCTACAAATTAAGCTTAACTTAATAAAACATTATTAAAGCAACAATGTATGTATGTAGTATAGATAGGGTCAATTTTACTGATTTTCGATTTTCGTTTTGTGATTTACATAGCAATATAGCTGTCCAGATAATTTTTATGTTCATACTTCAACTGTCAAGCATAAATGACGCTATAACTAAATACAATAATTGTTATTTTTTAAATACCTAAGTTTCATATGGAATTATTTTATATTTGAGTCATTAGAATTTTATAGGAAGTAAAACATTGCCTTTTTTATTAAATTATTTACTGCTTGTCTATTAGCATAGTTGACAAAATTTATGACACCTGACTACCTCAACGTGAAGCTACCTGAACTTTTATGATCTTTTCTATATGCCATATAAAATGCATATTATGAGTATACTAAAGTTTTTTGATGGTATACGCTAAACCTAAAAATTAAGCTAAAATTAATAAACAACAATGTATATCACAGATGTTCTTGTGCTAAAACTTTATTCCGACTAACGGCGTTTAGCTTGTGCTTAGCTTATCAGGATCTCCAGGATTTAACGCCTTATAACGTTACATCTTATAAACAACAATGTATGTATGTAGTATAAAGTCAATTTTACTGATTTTAGATTTTCGTTTTGTGATCTTTTCTATATACCATATAAAATGCAAAACACAAATACTATGTATATTATCAAAACTTCTAGCCACCCAAAAAAATGTACAGCTAGTTTGGAGATATTAGTTAAGTCAAATAACCAAATTTAATCCCGACTTGCATTTGTTTCTCATTTCGATATTCGAAAAACAATTGTGAAGGAATATACTGAAATATCACCCAAAACCGTTTTCTTAGAGTAGTTTCTTACTAGTTCAAAATATTTTAATTTGTATCTGATTGATTGTTTTTTTATTGAAACTTGTTAACATAATACAGTAAACTTCAGAGTTTCTTCTGTTGAGAACCTTAACACTAGCCTAGTTTCTACTAAGAAAAGAAAATACTGTTAAAAAATTCTTAATATTTACTTGAATAAATACTTTTTCTATTACTTATATCTCTATTTTGGAAGTAATACTTACTTTTGATAAATAGACATTGCACGATTTTTATTTTAAATAAATATTTAATTTAAAAAAATACTATTTAATATTACAAACTTCTTTTGTAGTTCACTAATAGCTATTTATGTCAGTTTAACAATATAAGGGTTGCCATACTTTAAATTAAAAACTTACGTAAATAACTTTTGCTAAGAAATAACTTTTGTTGTGGATTTCAATAAGTTAGGGTTTCCTAAGCACTTTCAATCAATAAGGGACTCATTGAAGAATTTAAAAAAGCAACAGCCCATTATAGTAAGATTTTTTAAAAACTGACCGAAGTCAATTTTTATATTCATCATCAACTCAGTATTTGATAAGAAAAGTAGTTAATAAGACTTAAATATAAACCAAAAATGTTAAAGATATAGGTATGTGAATTTTTAATTTGCTTCACTCAGTAAGTTATTTTTGAAAACCGTAAACAGAAAAAAGGTCAATTATAAACCACAATTAGGTGTTCAGTTATTTAATACTCATTTATATTATATTCTGACATGTAATTAAAATAAAAAGATTTCACATTTAATTTTATTTAACAGTGTATTAAACGTTACACGATAAACACAGCTACTCATACTCTAAATTACTGATGACCAGTCTTCTAGCTGAAAACGTGGTTGCAAGTAGGACATTTGTTTTGATTTCTGAACCAAGTATCTGCACAATTTTTACAGAAATAGTGGCTAACATGACAGTCCAGACGGACCATACTCATACCAGCTTCAAGATCTACAAGGCAAACCACACATTCTTCACCTACCAAGTTTCGTCTGCAGTGAAGCGTTCAAATTTTTTAATTCGTTCAGGCCTAAGACCTTGAACAGTTTGGAAAAGAATCACGAAGACCTTGAACTTGAGCCCTGAGCATTTCTAAATGCGCTCGTGTGCCATCTATTTCAGCTTGCAGATCATAAGCTTGTTTCCTTACCAGTCGTGCTTCCTCGGGATCCTGTTCATTTTGTTCCGCTTCCTGGTCGATCAGTTGTTGTTTCAACTGTTGCGCTCGCCGGAGTGATTGTAAATGACTCTCCGCATCTCTCCTGACAAAATCAGCTAGATCCCTTGCCGGCTCTTGTTGCAGCTCACGTTCGATAATTTCAAATATGTCATCGTAGTTAAGTTGTTCCATTTTATTGTAATTTTGTCAAAAGGTTAGTCTTTTCACTTAAACTGTGGAAAAATTTTAATTATACACAAATTTTCAACCTCGTATGGCAACCCTGAGTTGTACTGACCACCGACATTACAAGAATTGTTTTTATATGTAATACGTATAGTGTCTAACTTCAAGTTTTTTTTATCCTCTTGGTTTTTAAGTATGAATAAATTGTATAGAAGTATAAAATTCAATTTAACCTTAAAAAGAGAACTTATACTAATAATAAAATTAAAGTTTTAGATACCATAGTACTATACCTTACAACATTGAGAAACTTGATGAACTAGATGAATTCTTAGTTGAAAGTACAATAAAAATTGTAAAGTTCTACTTCAATAAAAAAAAAACGAAATAAATTTTATTACAGATGATATTTAAAAGTTTCAACAGGGCAATCTGTTATGTCTAACTTATTAAAACATCATATATTAATAAAAACACACACATTTATAGCTGTGTTGGGCTTAGCCTGCTAATAACCAAGAACAACTTTAACATAGCAGAAACTTACAAATGTTTGATTTTCAACATTAACTTAGCTCTTAAGTTTTTTTTATTAAACACTGAAAACAAAAGTTATAAAATTAAAACTACATCTGATAGAAATTAAAACTTTATTTTTTAGGTTAAGTTATCAATGTCAGGTTGACATATGGTTGAAATTAATTCCTTTTCGAAATTTACAATTTTGCTTTTTTCATTAATACTAAGTTTAATTATAAAACAAGAAACTACAATTTTTCATGACAGTCATTCCGAAATTTGAGAAAAATTTAAGTTATTTTTCTTCACTTGAAAATTAAAAACTCTATAATTGTTTTATTCTTTGAACTATGAGAATAGTTTTTACAAATTTAATAGCTTAATGATACAACTAAATTGAAAATTTGCTAGTTTTTGAGTTCGAGGTTAATTAGTTGGTGCTAGAGCCCATAAATAATAAGAGACATTTAGGCTTTTTTTAATTTTCTCAGCTAAGTTCAAAAACCAAATTAAATCTTTATTACTCTTTTAAGATTCTTCAGTGAATTAACTTTATTGATGAATGAATCTGTTTTTTATATAAATTTAATATAGGCTACTAATGATTCGCTCAGTTTTTGTCTTTGATTAGGGTTTTCTTATTTTGTCAAAAACCAAAACTAAGATAATTTAAATTCAGTTAATCATAAAAATATTATTTTTCTACATTTCGAAATAAAATAGGAACATGTTTAGTTTGATTTTGATATTTATCGAGAACGAAATCAACAAAGGGGTCTATATTTATATTTTAGTTCTTGCACCATATATGAAAAAATATGAAAAAAAATGTTTGTCGTGTAACGATTAATAAACAGCTAAATTGTGGGTACTTTTTATTTTGTTTAAAATTTTTTCGTTAAAAAAAATAAATAAGATAAAGTTATTAAAATCTTAAATCTTAATAAGAACATATGACTAACCTACTCATTATAACTAAAAATATCTCTACTTATAATGAAGTTTTTAAAACGAACTTACTAGATAAACCTAAAGAAATCTGACATGTTTGTAGTTTTTCTTAAATTAAGGTCATAGTTAAATACTTATATTATCTAACAATTAAAACTTTTTTTTAATGTAAAACATAATTTAAAAAATTTTCGGATTTTGCAATTCGTGTTTTTTAAATTAAAAAAACTACAAAGCTCTGTTATTTTACAACAATCTAAAACAATCCAGTAATATACAGGAACCATATCACTAGGATCTGTTTTTTTAACTGATTTGGATAAATAAGATTATAGGTCCGATAAATCAATAAATCCAAGTTTAATTTAGCAATGGGAGTTTAAAGTTATAAAATATATTTTTAAAATTACTAGTATCTGTAAAAATTTTACTTACAAAAAACTAAATCTTAAACTACCATAAATTTCAATTAAGGACTTGTTTAAGAATTTGACTAAGAATTTTAATAATTTTAATTATATTTTATTGTAACAGACAAATGCTATCACAAAAACAGAAATTCACTTTGTTTTAAGAAGCTGTTTTGTTAAAAACTATTAAACTATACTTTTCTAAAAATGTTTTAACTGTGCTATTTTACTAAAACACTGGCTCTCTCTGGTAGGAACCTGTACATAAGCATTGTTCTTATCTAAACAATCATGAATAAAATTTCAGTTTGTACTTGAATACCCAATATCTGTTTAAGTCTTAGGATTTTTCTGCTAGTTTTTTTTCTAATTGTAACATCAAAGTACTTGGTTGAAAATTTACTTAAAAGTGACGGAATTAAGCCCACATGCTGCAAACTACTGAGCCGAGACCTAGTCTGTGTAGTTTTAAAAAGATCATTAACTTAACATAATCGTACTTATTATAATCTGACATTGTAATTTTAGTTAAACTATATTCTTTTATTTTACCATGGTGATCATGATTTTAAAGTCGTTTCAAATTGTTTCTACTAATAAATACAAAACATAAACTCAATTAAAGTCTGTTTTGTTGCTTTACGGAAAACTTAGTTTTGTTTTTTACAGACTATTAAATAATAATTTGTTTTATGAATTTTTAAGTTTTAAATATGCATTTTAATTTAGCTCAACTACTATTTGTACTAGTAATTACTACTGTGGATTTGTAAAAGCTTCAAAGTTTAGCTAAGTTAGCGACTGTATAGTTTTGTAGTCGGCGGGGCGGATAATATTATTTGCTCGCATAAGTGACTTAAGTATTTAATATATGTAAATAGATGATTGAGTATTTTTTTTTTTGTTATCAACTTATTTATTCAAATAAATATCAGTCACTCGAAAAAGCATTTCATATAAGAACTTAATAAATATTCAAAACATTTCTAGTCATAGCCTTAAACAAACTTTAATTTCTTATAGTTATACCCTAATAACATTAGTTATAAACAAAATAAGGTAGCTTTTAATTTTGTCCCAACTTTCAATTGTAAAAACCTAGAAAAAACTTATATGAAAATAATACAATTTTATTGGTTGCTTTTCCCTTATTATCCGTGTTGATTAAAATATATACCCAGTATCCTTGGTATGACGAGACAAACTGGCCTTTAGTTATCTCAATATATGAAAAATATTTTACATCATTGCAAAACAAAAGTAGCTGTTTATTTAATATTTTTAAACCACGGAAGCTTTTCAAGCTATTTTCCTGAGTAACTACTAGTCTAAATAATTTGGTTTAATTTTTGAGTCACGTAAGAAAAGTTTTCAATCATGTTCGTTGATAAATTTATACGCTTACGAAGTAAATTACTTTTTGACTTATGTCACTTTTGCACATTTGACTTTTGTGTAGTTAAGATAAAATAAGTTTCGCATAAAAATTTCAAACTCAACTAAATTAAAATTGAAATATAATCAAAATAAATTAATTCAAAACTTTACATCTATTAGAATTAATACACTTTTCTCAAGACAAATTTGAAATTATCTTACATGCATTAAGTACAAGTACTTAGCATGTACTTTAGAGTTTATGCTTTAAAACATTTAAAAGTAGTTTTGTCAACTTCAACAAATTAAAACCGATTTTTATCTTTTAAATAAGTAACCATAGTTTCAAAACTTTAAATAACACTCGTAAGTTATACTTAACTTCATTTGACTTTTTTGCTTTAATAAATAGAGCCAGCATGTATATTTGTTATTCAAACTAATTGAAATGTGCAACATACTTTAAATAAAATAAAAAAAGTATTTTATTGATCAATTTCAAAAAGTACATTATGTTTTTGCTGACAGACTAAATTAACTAACAGCTTGTAAACTAAGCTTAACTAAATAAAAGTTTCTAAATTCTAAACAATTTGTCTCCGACCATGATTGAGCCCGAAATACTTCAACAGCACATTAAACAACCAAAACTGTAAAAACTATTACAAATACCGAATTATCGAACTATATTTAGAGTTAAAGGACGCAAAAAAAGACTATAATTTAAAATGGGAAATACTCTGCAGAACTAAACAAAACCGAAAAACAATAAAACATGCCATTTATGTTGCTTGGAAAAGTACGAGATTGAAAAAATTAAAAAAGATTTATCATTAAATAAAAGAAAAAAAAGCAGCAACCGTGCTTCCATAATCAAAAAATGTATTTTAAAAGAACAAAAACCACTAAAAAATAACAACAAAATAAATCCAAAAATAAGAACAAACAAAGCAAAAATAAGCTAACTTGTACTTAATAGGCTAACTAAAATTATTCAATTTTAGTTGAAACTTCACAATGTGTTTTTTTGTGTGATTCTTTAAAAATTTTACTTTGTTCTTTATTTCGTTCTGAGGAGATGCACAAAGCATTTAAACTAAGTAAACGAATTGAAAATTAATTGTTTTTTATATTATAAAATATATATTAATCAATATATAATTTTAAAAAAAACTATAAACTGAGCAAGATTATTTACTGAGCTTACAAAAGCCTTAAGTCAGTTGTGGTAGAACTGCGTCACTTTTTGATTTACTTATCACACATTATTGTTTTTTGTTTTTTTGTACAATATAAATCACAATTCGCTTAAAATTTATTAATTAAAATTTGGCCTAGTATTGAAATTAACACATTAAATTTGGCGAGCGTTCCATTTGAATGTTTGTAATTATGTAATTAAATAACCTACTAGATCATATTCTCCAAACAATTATCATTGGACGACTTAAAACGCACAACGCGGTCAAAACCAAAACTAAACAACCCCCTACCCCTAAACCTATAACTTGACAGCGACCGAACCATCGGTCAGCGGTCACACCTCTACAACAAGTTAAGATATAAAGTATTTATATATATATACTATTCATTAAAATAACGATCTGAAAAATGTTATACATTTGTTTTTGGAAAGTTGATAACATTGACTTTGTAAATTAATAATCTTTTTAATTTCTTAACACTAAGACTGTCGGCTTGGAAGTTTACAGCATGTACAATAGAATCCGTCCTCTTATGCAGAGTTTATAGGCATGTTACGTACTATCAACTAAAATTTACTCGATAATCAAAATGTTTTCCGTACTCCAGGTCATATATCCAGTTATTTCGAACGCCTTTTATGTTAGTTTTTTAATATTTTTAAGATAAAAAAAAAATTTAGTAACCAATGGCGACAATTTTATTGTTAAAACACGTTAAAATTGATATTTAAACCATTGTTTAAAAGAAATAACTTAAAAAATATTAAAACTATTAAGTTTAACCCAATAAGTTATCTAGGTTTAACAAATTATTTTTTGAATTAAAAAATTATTATTAAGTGTTTAAAATCTGCGTGTAAAAAAGAGTCTTTTAACATTAGAAGAGTTAATTTTTATTTTAATAAATTTTAGTTTAAAAAATTATATTTAAATTATATTATTACATTTTATTATTGTTGCTATCATGATGCTTAGTACACTTTTGAATGTTGAATAACTATACTAAAAAGTTATAGTTCAATTGGTTCATAGGCAAATTAAATGATTCAACTTTAACAAATATGTTTTGCATAAATGCTTGAACTTCTTCTGCATCAATATAAAAGATTTATACAAATAAGTATTATTATTATTTACTATAAAACACATATCATTATACAAACATTCATTTATTTAATTAAATATTGCCAGAATTAGTTATTATAATTTCTTTAGTGTAAAAAAATCATCAGTCACTTTTTTTTTTTTTTTTTTTTTTTTTTTTTTTTAAAGGTAGAAAAACATCAGAAGAACCCACTCTCCCCTCTACAACGATAAACGTTTTCTGAAGGTCATGCAAGTGAGTTTCAGCTCATCACGTGTTATTCCACCTGCCCTATCTTTTAAATTTACTAAGAAAAAAAATTACTTTTTAATTAAAAATAAAACTAAATCTGTCTAAAAACAAAAAAAAAACAAAACAAAAATGTTTAACTAACCAAAAATAAAAAACTAATCCTAACCCTTATTCAAAAAACAAAACCCTTGGTGACACGCCATTTGGCAAACACTCACAAGGCTAAAATCTCAACATCAAAAACCACAAAGTGTGGGAAAACGATGAAGCTCAAATCCCCAAGTAAAGTGTCCACCGGCGCTACAACAAAAAACACATCAACAATCCAATAATGTGATCACTGCCACCAGTGTGAACTCACAATCAGCTGTTGCAAAATCAGATAAACCGATATCTAATTTAGAGTATTTAGTTCTAGAAAAAACAAGCTAGACTAAAGAAAAACTGTAAGTAGGAAAAAAAGTAACTATTTGTATTAAAAAAAATAAAATATATGTATACATTAACACTAAAATCAATAAAATAATAAGTGTTCTACAACTTTTAGTATTAACTTGGTTCAAAACTCAAAAAAAAAAAAATAAATAAATAATAAATAAATAAACAAATAAATAAGTAAGTATAATAAATAAAATAGATATTAAATAAATAAACAAACTAAAAAAGAATAAACTTTGCAATGATAAACTTTTGTTTATTAATCACACTTTTCAAAGTAATTTTTATAAAAATGAATTAAGAATCTAAACATCTTTTATATAATAATACACATAAGTGTGACCTGATTGTATAGGGGTCCTATTGACAGGTTTGATAACTCTCTGACATGAATATTACAAAATCAAAACCCATTGGTAAACTCAAAAAAAAAGTTTATTTTATCAAACAGAATTATAAAAAAAATCATATTTAAGCATCAAACCAAACCAACATATAGATTTGTTAGTAAGTATTTAGTAATATATATGCAAAATTTGGTTTGTAAAGCAGCTAAAACATTTTAAATTTTTATTTATTTTATTTTTTTATGGTAAAAAACGCCAGTCTCAAACTCTACCCCTTGCAGCAATAAACTTTTTCTGGGGAAAGGTGAGTGTGTAATTTTACCTGCCCCATTAATATTTAACTTTAGCAATCCAAAAACAGAATAAACAAAAACTATATTTTGAACAAATAAAAGACCCTTGGTGACACACCATTTGGAGAACACTCACAAGGCTAAAATCTCAACACTAAAAACCACAAAGTGTGGGAAAATCATGAAGCTCAAATCCCCAAGTAAGTGTTCACCGGCGCTACAACAAAAAAATCGCACCATCACCATGATCACCGCCACCATAGTGAACTCGCAATCAGTTGTTCCTCAAATGCATAAAACTAGTATTATAATGAATACATTAGCATTAAATAACTATCTTAAAGCTTGATAACTAACTAATTTACTGAAATGGTACTCAGAAAAAAAATAAAAATTAAGCTAAATTTAAAGAAAAAATAAAATAAAAATAATAATAATAAAATAAAAACTATTAAGAAAAATGTAGTATCTGAAACTTGTATTGGTAGATTTAATTTTAGTCTAATAAAAGTAAGAAGAAAAAACTTATATTTATGCAATAATAATTAATATTTACAGCTAACAAATAAATATAACAAAAATATAATAAAAACTCTATAGTAAATAAACAATCACGCACAACCATACAATATATTTCTCCATCAACAGATCAAAACTAGCAAATCATGATCAGAGTAGACACAAACAAAATTGACTCAACATATATTATGAGAAACAGATAAAAATATCAACCAAAAGCAGTTAATCAAAATCTGCATGTAACTTAAAATACTCCCACAGCACTCTAAACATTCAGTATACTGACCCAACAAGAATTTTTTGTAACTATATTTAAACTGATCTTTTTTTAGGTTTTTAAAAATTTCTGGAACACTAGACCACAACTTAGGGCAGTAATACTTGAAGGATTTAAGGCAAGTTGTGTTCTAGGTCTTTCAATAACAAAATTGTTATTTTTGAATGTCTTATATAGTGTGTATGAACCATACTTACTGGATTAAAAGAACTGTGGTCAACCTCAAATCCTCTCAAAGTATTCAGCATCAACTTACAAACTTGCAAATTAAACACCTCATTTTATTTCAGAATACCAGTTTTTAAAAACAATGGAGTCAGTGCAGGTACGTGACAAACATATCTTAGAATTCTTTTTTGCATACAAACAATTGTATTTAAATGATAACTAGCAACACCACCCCAAACAGATATACAATACAGGATATGAGGATAAAACAAATTATAATGCACCATTTTCAAATTACTCGTATCCAAATAATATCTTAATTTTAACATCATAAAACAACTTCTTGAAAGCTTAGACTTAAGGTACTTTAAATGTGCCTTCTAATTTAAATTATCATCTAATACCACCCCTAAGTATTTAATATTTTCACTCTGCTAAATCACAAAACCATTTACTTTAACACTGAATTCATTCTTTTTTGCAGTTGCAATTATTGTGTGGTTTGATGACAATTAATTTAAATACAGGGTTGCCAAAAAAAATCGGATTCCTGGAAAAACTTGGAATATGAAAATTTAGGCTAAAAAAACTGAAATTTGAGAAGTTCTGAAAAAAAAACCTCAACTTTTGAACAAAAATTACTATAAATACCTGGAAATTTAAACAGTTTTTTACATATTAAGCAGTTTTAATTTTAATTTGACACAAAAAGTCTATCATGTAAATAAATTTTTTTACGCTATCATCAAAAAAAATTTATAAAAGAATATATTTAAAGTAGCTTATCAGTATTTTTTCAATGTTGTTATACTGCTTAGCACAGCTATTAATCTTAAACTTTTGTCCTGAACATTACATTATATTGTATCCTGGTGTATGACTCCATAACCAAAAGGTTTATTTGCACACCAGGCCGTTGGGACAAATTTTATGAGAGCTTTTTTTTTGTTCAATAAATTTAGCTTGAAATTAAATATAGACCCAAAAAGGTGTACTTTGTAAAAACCTGGAAGAAATTTCTCAAAAAAAAAATTGGCAACCCTGTAAATAGGTATAGATAATGCTAAAAAATCTTATTAAAGGATCAGCTTGAAATAAATTAACGTTGGTACTTAAGTTTTGAACAGTAAGTGTAATTATTCTTTGCCAAACAAAAAATTTGGTTTTTAACGTTAAAGAATAAGTCTATCCTGATGACATTAAAAACTCTTTAAGATACAAGATAGAAAGCTTCTGTTAAACACAAACACAGAAAAGAAAAAAAAAATACTTAACTTGGATGTAAGTAAATTTAATAGTTTATCTTTAATAAGAGTGCAACATAATTTTGTTCAAAAATCAATGTAAGATCATCAAATCATACAAACACTTGACATTAATTATTTTAATTTTGACAATTTGCACATAGTATGCAAATTTTTATATGTACTACTGAGGACTTTTTTTAACCTCTTCTCTGTAATATTTAAATCTAAAAAGTAGTTGTGGCACCACAATAAAACATAGCTTTTTGTTAGAAACTTTATTTTTGGCACAGTTAACAAAAAGATATTAAGTTTGATATGTGAAAGTTTGTGTACATACTATTACTGACCTCTAAAATCATTATTTTCGTTTTAAGATTATCTAAAAAAATCTTATTCTGTAAGTTTGTACCGTTCTGATTTTACTGTACTTTTTATAACATTGACCAGATCAACCTGAAATTAAGATAAATGAAAATATAAAGCTTTGGTTTTCAACCAAAAGTGTTCTTTGAAAAGAAGTGTAACTTAACAGTGACTTTTTTGTGTAGAAGTTTTAAATATTTTTGTATTTATTACCACCATCCAAAATGTGCATGTAAAATCTAAAACTATGATTTTTAATACTCTTTAAAAAAACCTTAAATCTCCCCTTTGTCATATTTTATCTAACATGATAACATTGGTATTTTAGACGTTACCTGTGCATTATATAATACCTAAACATAATATATAAATTTAAAGTTTGATTAGAACTGTAACTATAACATTTAGGTTTGTGTTTTTTAAAACTAATAAAATAATTGAAAGCCTAGAAATAGTAATTGTATCAATAATTTTTTATCAATTTATAATTGAGTTTAAAGCTTATAATTTTTATCTGTTTAATTCTAAGCTAGGTGTGTTAGAATTTTGATTTTATAAGTTTTTTAAAAGTGTACTAATATTTGATATATTTAACATGCTGTTAGGTTGCTTAACTTAGAACTTTTCCCAAAATTAAAAAATAATTATTCTTATCATTTTAAAATAACTTCACAACCAACTGATAGAAAGTAAAAAGGATTCCCTACATTTTACATTTTTGTCCAATAATAGACCAATAATTCTTATCTATAAATCCAATTTGTATTGAATTGTTTATTTGTTTTCAACTTATTTTATTTATGTTAAAGTTATGATGTTAGAAGAAAACCAATTTAATATTCTAACAATTTTTCCCAGTCCCATTTTCATAAACCCCCAACTTAGCAAAAAAATTAAAAAATTGTTTCACATACAGTAACCTCTTGCATCTTTACGCACTCGTGACGTTACGCACTCTCGTTTAGTTAGGCATTTTAGAATTCTAAAAATTTCAAAAAATAAAATTTTTACTTAATTTAATATTGCACAAATTAAGTTTATTGTATTATTATAATTTAAGATATGTTTTTGAATGCCAACTTGCCTCTCTGTATCTTTAGACTTTGTAAACTTATGGTCCTTGACTAATTGATAAGCATTTAGTTATACCTCAGTATATCAGAAATTTTGTTAACAATAAGAGATTAAATTAAAATTCAAAAGAAATAAGACTGTGTTAAATACTAAAAGTATAATGAAATAATGAGAGTTTAAAACACAAACAAATATTACAGCTCTCCTACCCTGTATATGAATAAATATAGATTAATATAGACACCACACCATTTCTTAATTGTAAACAAGTGCTTAATTATAAATTGAATTTGCATAGTAGAATAGAATATAATTGTTAAGTATTTGATAAGTCACATATAAATAAAGATAACATCTTCTTATTATTAAAATTAGTAAATTTTTTTTACAAGTTTTATTACTTTATATAAGTTCAAACTCTTATTTTTGAAAATATGTATAGTTTTATATTTTGTTTCATATTTATAAGTAAAATAAATAAATTGTTAAAAGTGGGAAAGTCCCCAGCCTGCTTTTAACTAGAAGCAATATCAAAAACAGTCATTATAATAATTCTATTTGGTACCTCTCGAATTTTTACAATCTCTCATATATTTACGCACTTTTTCTGTGGACACAATGTGCGTAAATAAGCAAGAGGTTACTGTAGCTAACTTATTTTCAACTTATTCACTTATTACAAAATTATGATGTTAAAAGAAAAACAACTAGATCAAACATATTCCCAATCTTATCTTCATAATCGCCCACTTTGCAAAGAATTAAAAAACAGTCCTACCCCTTTATAATTGTTCATTTTTGTTTTACCCCCTTCCTTAATTAAACATAAAATTAATTTTCCAAAACACTCAGATTATTCATTTGTTAATATTTGCTTTTGCTAATTATTTAAACATCATTTTTTTATTAATTACTTTTACTGATGACTAATTAAGGGTACTTGTATTTATTTTTAGTTTTAGAATTATTTGTTTTATATTGATTTGTTAAGTGTTACATTTATAAAGCTAATAGTTTCAGTATAAAATGTCTAAGTATTTAATAATTGTTAAGCTGAAGCCACTTTTGTTCACCAAAACGGTTTTAAATTATCATATTCTTGTAAACTTATACCAGTTTTTAGTGGAAATACTAATATTTAATAAAATCTAAGGGATGATCATATCTATTCAGTCATCAGACTACCAGCCTTCTAAGACTCTCAGTCAACTGAAGGCTTGTAATCTGATGATTGAATTGGTATGATCAACCCTTTAGTTAAACTTCAGCTTGTCTCACGCCATACAAAAGTCCAAGCTTCTGCTCTGCAGACTTTTGCCAATGTTTTTGTTGATTGTAATAAAATCTTCACAAATTATACCTAACGCAATACTTGAGATAAGTTATTCAAAACTTATTAAATTAAAACTTTTTCAGTACACAAATCCATAATATTTTAAGTGAAGTCAAGCTTGTCAGCAGACCACAGAATATAAATAAGTTTCAAGTTGTACTTAGCTGCCAACAGTACTATTAACTAGTACTCAATGCAAATTATCATGCAATCCATGTTTACATTTTTGTTTTAAATACATGAGGTGTTTTTTGCATATACTGAAATATACTATTCACAGGCAAAGTTTTTAAAAGCATAACAGCAATACTCAGCATGTGTATTCTGTACATTATTAATTTAGGTAAGGTGTTAAAACACCACTAAAAAAGCAGTTTTATAAACTAAATAGAATAATTTTAACTTAGAAATACTTACTTAAGTTCAAGCTATAAGTTGTTTTTCCAGATTATATAGAAAACGCCTGTGGTATATGTAATGGAATCAAACATTGAATTTGTGGAGGACTCGGACAGTGATCAGGAGGTGATTGAGATTTCCTCTGGAGACGCCTCTTCCGCCGATGACTTCCAGGACAGCCCCAGCTTCAGCAGCTTGTACAACAAGGAAGTTGGTAACAGCAAGGGCCAGAGCTCGTTGGCAAAACCAGCCAAGCATGAGGAACCGATCAGAAAGAAGATAAACTCAAAACCGCAGAGCGGCTACCAGATCTTCCTTGCTGAGATGAGAACGGTTCTGGAAAACAGCGTTGAGGACATCAACAGGAGCGCCGAGCAGATGTGGGACCAACTGGACCGCCAGGCCCAGGAGTTTTACCACAACAAGTCCAAGGAGGAGGTAAGGAAGTGGGAGCAGAAGAAGGCGGCGAGGGAGAGGATGCAGATGCAGCTGGACAAGAAAACAAAGAAAAAGAACCTGCCCCCGCCACCAAAGCTGCACAGGGCCCCAGCTACCATCAAAGCTCCCCTGAAGAGGAAGATAGCTCCCTACCAGCCGCCCGTCAGCCAGCCCTGTGTCCTGTCCCCTGAAAAGTTTCCAGCCAAAGTTACAAAGAGGAACAACAGCTTTGAGAGGGAGCCCATCCTTCAGAGTTTGATGGCCATGAATGACAAGAAAGAAGCTGAGAAAAAACCCTTAAAAATTGCCTGCACCCCAAAAATACCCAAGAAAACCCCCTCAAAGGAAGAAGACGAGCTTATTGAGGAGTGCTACCTTGACAGCTCTGACATGTCTGATGACTCAGACAAGGCTGAGGAGGTCGAGCCTCCCACCAGGTTCAAGACTTGCGAGAGGGAGAAGTGCGACAACATGGCAGTTGCCGGGCAACCCTGGGGGGAGGGCTTCTGTAGTGAGAAGTGTGTCATCAAGGACTTTAGGAAGAACTTTAAAATTTTACTTGAGGACTATAACAGGCCACCCGGGCAGAGAAAATATCTGAAGCTCACGTAGCTCTTGTGGTGCTTTTTTGTTTACTTTTGGGTTTTCTCCTGTGAGAGTTTAGTAGCTTGTGTCATCAAAACAAGGCTGCTGTCATTATTTTTTTTGAGTATTTGAGTTAATTAATGAAAAGTTTAAAATGTTATATATGATATAATTAAAGAAATTAGTTTTATCCTGTTTTTGTTTTTAATTTTGGTTAGTGTAGACTTTTTGGAATTATCAAAAACAAAAGTTGCCTATAATTTTTTTTATGCCTGACAATGAAAGCATGAATTTGCACAAGTTTTGATGACAGAAGCTATATGTGGCCAGTAAAATGTTGTTGGTAAATTGATTGGTTTTACAAAAAAAATAAATTTAGGAAAATAAAAACAATTGCATTGTGGCTTGTTTGTGTAAGTATAGCGTTTGTCATTGTTGTTTGTTAAATGGTAGAGACCTTTTTCAATTAAAATATGTACAGTTTTAAGCAGAGCTTATTTAAATCCGTCTTAAAATTAAAACTTACTGTTTAATAGTTTTTGCAGTACTTGTATTTATTGTTTTATTTTAGTGCTGATGTAAAATTTAAAAATGAAAGTTATTTTAAATTTTTCTCAAAGTTATTCTTAATATCAATGAAATGGTATGTTTTGAGCAACAAAGTAATTTGCTAAATAGAAGTAAGCACTAAAGCAATTGAATTTTAAAAGGTAAAATATTTTAGATCACACAAAAATAAAAAGTGTGAGCCTTTTAAAATTTTCATAGTTTTTTAAATTGGTTCCAGTATTTGATGTAAATGTTTAAAGATACATCTGTAGAGCTTTTTCTCCTGTTCGTGAAATTTATAGTTTAATTTATTAATACATAAGCTGGAATAAGTTTTAAAGAAAAACATATTTTGCATGCTGTTCTCAGGGTTGCCACAAACCTGGAATTTGACAATTTAGGCTAAAAAACCTGGAGTTCAAGAAATTAAAAAAAGTAAATCTGGAATATTGAACAAATATCACTAAAATTTTTTCATGTTAAATAGTAAAATTTTGATTTGAAACAAAAACTATGCAGGTTTACCACTTTACCTGGAATCCTGGAAAAACCTGGAACTTGGGAAATTTTGAAAAAAAACTGGAAAAAGTTTTAATAGTTTTCATATGATCAGTAGTAGAATTTCAGTTTGACTCAAAAAGTTAATGATATAAATGAAAAATTTTTGTCATCATCAAAAAGTTATTTTTCAAAAAAACATAATTAAAGTAGTATTACAGTATGTTTCCAATGTTTTTATACTATTTAAGGCAGTTTCTTACATTAAACTTAACTTTAAACTAAAAATAGACCCAATAATGTATACTTTTAAAAACCTGAAAAAAATTTGGAAAACCTGGAAAAAAATTTGGAAAACGAGTGGCAACCCTGAGTATGTCATATAGACAAAAATTTTTGTCATCATCCATTTTTTTAATTAAAAAACACATTTAAATTTGTTTTACAGTATCTTTTCAATGTTAGTATACTACTGAACACAGTTTTTAAACTTAACTTTAAACTAAAAACGTGTACTTTTTTTATGTACTAAGAAAGTTTGCTAAAAATCAGAAGCCACCCTGTGACATATTTTGCTTGCGTTTCTTAAAATAAAAACCTTAAATAATATAATATTTTTTTTAAAAATTGATTTCTTAGATTTAAATATGACAGAGTCTTTTTCTATTGTTGCTGATAAATCATTAGTTATATAAAAAAATTTGAGAAAATGTTAACATTATTTAAAACTTTGAAAAAAAGATTACTTTACTTATTTTAAAATTTTCGTATATTGTTTGTTGTTATATTAAACCCTAATAAGTTTTTTAATATTTGTTTATTTTCATATACTGTAGAAAACTTGTTTTTTTTTCTTAATTTTCGTTTAATTCAATTTATGCCAATTTTGTTATCAACTAGTGTTTTAATTTCTTTGTGTTAAAATAAGAAGTCTAAGTGTAACTTACTGAGGAAAATTTTGTTTAGTTTGTATTAAGAGTTTCTTGCTTTCAAAAAAATTGGTGTCTTTAAAAGCAAACCTTTAGAGATTTTTATAATATCTTTTTCAGATCTAACTATTAGTTTTATACTTCAACTACGAAATGGGCATCACATAGTAAGTTGTATGTTTCATATAACTCATAAAAGAATTAAACTAGTTTTATGTGTTTTTTGAAAGTGTTTATATTAGGTTTAGATGTGTTGTACATTATCACATCACTCTGTAATTTGGTGCCACAAGTTTTATATTTGATCCCTTCTTTTTTACAATAATGTGAGTAAGCTGTAAAAAATAATAAATATCTCCAACAATTTCCATTAGTGTGTATTGGTTTTAATTTTGAAATAGCATTTATAAAAATTATAAATATGTATCATACAAACTTAAGCGTTTTGATATTTTGAAGAATTCTTTTATCTAATAAAGTCTCTTACTAATACCATGCAATAAATATTCAAACTTAAGTCAGTTATCTACATGCTAAAATGCGCACAGTAAACAGGGTTGCCACAAAACCTGGAATCCTATAAAAACTAAAATTTAAGAAATATTGAAAAAAAAAACCTGGAATTTTGAACAAAGTATCTGGAAAAACAATATTTTAAACAATTTTTACATCTTAAGTAGTAAGATTTGACAGAAAAATCTATCCTATTGTTAAATTTTTTTTGTCATTATCTAAAGTTTTTCTATCAAAAAACACATTTAAAGTAGCTTTATAGTATCTTTTAAATGTTGTTGTTTTACTTAAACACAGTTTTTAACCAAAAACTTAACTTTAAACTAAAAATAGACCCAAAAGCATGTACTTTTAAAAACCTGGAAGAAATTTCTCAAAAACCAGTGGCAACCGTGTATATAGTACATTAGCAATAGTATTATACATATTTAGCAAATTGTGATAAAAATATAGTTTAAAAATATAATTAAATTTTTGCCAGCTCATTCATTTTATTATGTTTTACAAGCAATGATAAATAACTTAAAAAAATTAAACTAATTATTAATAATATTTAGCTCATACCGGGGTTGCCACAAACTTAGGTCACTCAGGTTATTTGGTTTTTTATTCAGGTTTTTTATTCAGGTTTTTTGAAAAACACATGCTTACCCAAGCTGGTATGAATTTTTATGTTTGCAAAACTTTGACAGTTTTTATGACTTGAAAGTTATCTTTTCTATGAAAACTATATTGTTTCTTCTAAATATTTCTTGTAGTTTCATTATATTTCTTTATTCTGATCAAGGTTTTTATTTTGTAAAGTTTTTATCGTTTACTATTTTTAAACTATTTAATAAACTTAAACTAGTTTGATGTAACTTAAGTCTTAAGCTGTCTTTTCTTTAAGAAGTGGTAAACCTGTAGTACATATTAAAATTTTTCAGGTATATTAGTCTTTTTATTTACTCTACAAATCTACGATCATCTGTTCTAAAATACTTTATTCCTATATTTATTTGTTTGATTAGTTGATCTTTGTGGTTTTTTTTAAACATTTTTTGGTCTTTGAAACCCACTGAATTAATTACAAAAAAAAATACTGTTTTTATTTTAAATTCAAACAAAGTTCCAAAAATTAATGTATGTTGTATGTGTATTTCAAAATTCAGAAGGTACAAAATTTTTTCTCAGAATTTAATTATTGCTTCTTATGTGTTGTTGTAAACAATAAACAAGATTTAGTATTTCAAAAATATTTTACAATTCAGGACAATACAAGTTACTTGGATTTATTTTTCAAATATAAAAAAAAATATGTTAGCCTTATACTTGCTGCTGTTTAGAGATAAAATAAAACAAAGTTTAATTAAAAATCATATTACCAATTCAACGAGTTAAAGAGAAATAATGAATAATTTCTTAAGGGCTAAATACTTTGTCTGTAAGCTTATGTGTTACATAAAGTAATTAAAAAAATAGTTGTAGACAACCTTGAGATAACTAAAACTGTTTATTGTGTTGAAGGTAAACATAAAAAATTTCAATAGATATTTGTTTTTATTCATAATTTTGTCAATTGAAAGATTAAAGTCATAATAAATTAATAGAAAAAAAAATACAAATAATATTTACTGAAGTGAAAAGTATATCATATTTGGCATTAGTCATGTTTGAACTTAATATTCGTATGGTAATTTGAAATTTGTATTATATAAAGAATCTTCTTTAGAATAGTATGGTAATAAAAAGATAATATAATTTTCTCATGGTTAATACAAACAAAACTGAATTTTTACTCCCTTACTTTATCTTATTTTTGTTTATTTTGTACAAATACTCTGTTTGTTTTAACGCCCTTAGTTGTATTTTCAACTTTTTTGTTCATTTATTTATTTAACTACTTAAAAATTGCATTGTTTATTATGCACTACAAATTTTACAGCATCGCAATTAGCTTATTAAAGTTAATTAACAAATACAAAAACTTTTTAAGCTGTTTCTTTAAACAAGCTGTTATTATTCTATTCTAATCATAATATATTTTTGTTCGAATCATAGAAGCTAATAACTAAAGTAATACTACAATTAGTTTTGGAAAACCATTTACAGAAGTAAACTATTATTTGGACAGAAAAAAAAAAACAATTTATAAAATACTATATTAACTTTCAATACAGTTATCATACTGTTAACATATGTAAAACTTTACAGTGTTGTAGAATGGAAAGCGATAGAGGGAAAGACGGAATTGGACAGTTTGAATTCCTACTGCGAACAATTGGAATCCATGGGTGCCACTAGACTGCCTGAAAAATTTGTGCTTGAGTATGACACATTCGCACCTATTAACAGTGAGTTTTGTTATAAAAAAGTTTGTAAAAATACAAAATGAGTTGAATGTTTTTTAGGCATGTTAAAAATGATTTGTTTTGATGAAAAGTTATCTGGAAATAGGAAAGTTATTTTCATTTGGTTGAATCTAAAAAATAATTTAAATTTACACTTAGTGGGTAAAATGTTTATGAAATGTTAAAGTTACCAAAAATAAAGCTTGGGTTATTAAGTATATGTCTTGAAAAGTTGGTAATAAATCAATTATTTATTAATTTATATATATATTAGCAAATGTTTGAGTATTGTAAGTTTGTTTTTAATATTATATAAAACATTAATTTAAAGAACAGTAAATGTTAGAATAAAAGTGTGTACATTTAGTACAATTTTTGTTTTTTGAATAAATAGATAAATTTATTTTGTCCACAATAATGCTCTATAACATTTAGTATATATTTACCAATTAAAAGCTATGGTAAGTAAAAAAAAATATTTGTCTTCATACATCTATGATTTTGAATAAAAGCATATAAGTATTTTTATTACACACACAAAATTTTTTTTTAATATTTGTTTGCTTACTTAGGCTTAACATCTTAAAATAATAGAAAACTTTATTTTTTTATAAAATTTCAAAACTTATTACAATACTTCATAAAAAATTAAGTTTCTTTAAAAAAGGTGTTATTTAAAAAAAAAAACTAAAACATATTGGAACAACAAGTTTTGTTTTATGCATAAAGGCAGAGAAAAAAGTTTACGAAATATACTTATGATTGAAGCATAAATCTTTAGTAATTAGTTTAATTATGCTTAAAACATGTAATGTGTGTATAAGCTCTATTAAGTTTAAACTCTGGAAAATAATAAACAGTTTTTATAGTAAAGCTAAATAAAAAAAAATCAGAGTATTATTCAAAACTATTTACAGACAAGTATTGTATACGTATTGCAATAATTTTTCACTTAAACATAATTTTACCTAAGTTTGTTATTATTTATTATTTACAAAAGTTGTAGCTATATACTTTTATTAACTTTTTTTTTTTTAAGTTAAGGGTCACTACAAAACTAAATAAAAAATCTGCAATAAAAATCTAGCTACATTAAAAGAACATTTTTTGTTCAAAATCACTTTTATTCAATTTACATCAGCCAACATAGCTTAATTCTGAGTATACTTTACATAATTTATAATATTCAATAGCTGTGTATGTTTATTACATAATTAGATATTCAGTAACGTCTTAGATTGTCAGTGTAGATAGGTGTAGTATGAACTTATTAAAAAGTATTATATTGTGTTATTTATAGCAGTTAATAAAAGCAACATAATTAAGATTTTACTAAAGTTATTTTTTGTTTAAGTACTCTAGTTTAAAAAACTTATAATAAAGTATCAAATTTTTGTAAAAAAAGATAGCTGCTTTTATATGTTGATCCTACTTAAGTATCTATTGTAAAAATAGTCTGAATATTGTTATTTACATCTGTTAAAAAATATTTATATTGTTGCTGAACCAAACTAAAAATAAATTTAACTTTGTAGTCATAAGAATTTTAAGTACTAATTTAGTTAAATCTTTAACTTTAATATATTTTTGAAATATTTTTTATGTTAGTCTTAAAGTCTCATACCATTTGTTTAAATAAACAATAATTATTGATTTAAGAAATTTTTTTACTGTAACCAAAAAAAAACTTTCTTTATGAAATCTTTTTGTTTGTATGATATTCTATTTTGTTATGATTATTTATATATATGTATATATTTATATATATACAAAGTTATTTTTTAAATGCTTTGAATTAGTTCATAAATATAAACAACTATATTTACTACAACAGCGAACAAAACCCTGATAGTAGTAAAATCATCCGACTACCCGAGATCTAGGTTCGTTCAATTTGAAGGAATGTCTAATTTCATTACATTCGATGAAAACATCAACTCCTTTATTTCCAGGTTTTACTTTTTATTACGTGATTATTTATCAGCTTGTTTTATTGCTTATGGAGATTACAGCATTTAAACTATTAGTTACTTTAAAACTCAGTTGTTTTAAATCTTTGTTTAGCTTAAATAGTATTTTTCAGTAAAGTGTATATATTCAGTTTTTTAATTTAAGGTGTTATAAACGCCAAAATATCAGTTCTATTTATGACACACATAACATACTTAAAATAAATGTTAAAAATAGTAATAGATATTAGAAGTTAAAGTTTAATAATAATATAAATTATCTATCTATTAATATTTTTTGTATTACGAGCACTATGTAATTTCAAAAGTCTTAAAAAATACGTAGAATGCCAGAAAAAAAATATATGAATATTCTTAATTTCAAAACTACTAAAAATAAAATTTAATAATTGTAGGATTAAAAAAATAGTTTGTGTGAAAAAATCCAATTATAGTCAAGTTCACAATTACTGTATTTAAAAAAGTTAAATTTGTGACAGCTTCTTTGACTACTTATAACTAAAAAAAATAATTGTGTATTACTTGTAAAGATTGTTGCTGGTTATTCCACTTATATTTTAATATTTGATAATATCTTGATTGTTAAAAACTTGCAAATTATAAAAAGTTTTCTGGAGAAAACAGGATATAAATACCATACATGGAGCAAAGCGCTTTAACATGAAATTAGAACAGCAGTCAAGTAGCTTATTGAAACGACAAATTTTAAATTGCTTGAGATTTTATAAATCACTATAAAAATATACTTTATTCAGGAAACCTGGTATTCTGGAAAAAACTGGAACTTTAAACATTTTTTACATTAAGTAACAAAATTTCAATTTTACACAAAATATCTACCATATAGATGAAATTTTTTTGTCATCATCAAACTTTTTTATTAAATAAAATACAAAGTAACTTTACAGTATCTTTTCAATGTTGTTATACTATTTAACACAGTTTTTTTTTTACCTTAAACTTAATTTTAAACTAAAAATAGAACCAAAAATATGTACTTTTAAAAACCTGGAAGAAATCTAAAAAAACAGTGGTAACCCTGTTTATTTATTAAGTTTAAACATTATGTATTGTAAGAAAAGTTACTTTCATGACTTTTACCAGAAAACTAAGTTTTGGTCAAAGACCTCGTCAATAATTAAAGTCTTGAAACTATATTAACTATATATTAATTCTCCTCTAGAATTTGATATCTTTTTATATTGTTTTCAATAAACCAAAACATATAATAGTAAGAAAAATTGCATCAGCTTAATTAGTTGTAAATAGTTTCATAAATGTTATATGAGATTACGATTTTTAAACCAAATTACACTATGACTACAACATTTACCAAGTTTATAATACACTTATATACTGTATAAAAATGTTTAATTATTTAAAAAATTAATGTATCTTCTATTTTAGATTAAGATTAGGCAGGTTTAATATTTTTTAAATCAATTAACACTATGACTTCAATAATTACATAGTTTATACACTTATGTTGTAGAAAATGATAGAATAACTAAAAAAAAATATATATATTTCAAACACAGGTTAGGCGGAGTCGTTCAACCGAAAAAAGGCGGGAAACTTTCAGTAAGAGGTCATTCGTTCGAGTTCAAAAATTACTTCATTAAAATCGGAGTCGTTTCACAAGCAAATGTTTCCAAATCGCTCAGTTTGGAAGTATGTTCTAATAGATTTTTTTAATTATAAGTGTAAATAAGTTTTTAAAATGTTTCTAGTTTGTACTCGTTTGCACTTATTAAAATTTACCAGTTTGAAAATATATTTGAATGATTTCATCAACTATGGCCCGTAAAACAAATTGCTTATTTAGTATTCTCAACTTACATTTTATAACAAACACATGTTTACGCATTATTATAAACAGCAGTTTCAGTTACAAACATGATTTTTCTGTTGCATCAATAGTAAAGATACAAGAGATCGTAAAGATACGAGAGGTACCAAATATACTTGATATAATGGCTGTTTTTGATATTGCTTTTTGTTAAAAGCAGACTGGGGACTTTCCCACTTTTAACAAATTGTTTACTTTATTTATAAATATGAAAACAAAAGATAAAACTATATATATACTAAAAAAAGATTTAAATTTGTATAAAATAATAAAACTTTCAGAAAAAATTTTCTTATTTTAATAATAATAGATTTTATCTTTATTTATATGGACTTATTTGATACTTAAAACTTATACTCTGTTCTACATAGCAAATTCAATTTATAATTAAGCATTTGTTTACAATTAAGAAATGGTTAGGTGTTTATTTTAAAATTTGTTTCTATAGCCTTTTACAAAAATATGCATTTGGTGCTGTTATGGATTTCTTCTTTTGAACAACAATATATAAAATATAAGAAATATGTTTAATAGAAATTGTTTATATTACTACAACTTTTTTTAATTTGACCTTTGCCCACATAAGGATAAACTTGGTTTGCATTGTATTAAAGATATATTAATGGATTTTTTGATTAGGAATGAAATTTCATGCCATAAGAATTTGAATTAGGAAGTTTCATTAGATTTTTTTAGAGAGGGCAAGAGTGCCGACTTATTTATTTGTGTTTTAAACTCTCATTATTTCATTATACTTTCATAATTTAACACAGTCATATTTCTTTCAGAATTTTAATTTAATCTCTAATTGTTAACAAATTTCTGATATACTGAGCTATAACTAAATATTTATCAATTAGTCAAGGAACATAAGTTTACAAAGTCTTAAGATATAGAGAGGTGATTTAGTATTTAAAAACTTATTTTAAATTAAAAATATACAATAAACCTAGTTTGTGCAATCAAAAAAAATTTTGTTAAATAAAAATTTATTTTTGAATATTTTAGAATTCTAAAATGCGTAAATTTTAGAATTCTAACGAGAGTGCGTAACGTCACGAGTGCGTAAAGATGCGAGAGGTTACTGTATATAATTTTTTTATGGGTTAGATCAGGGGTCGGCAAACTGCGGCCCGCGGGCCAATTGCGGCCCGCGAAGGGTAAATCTGCGGCCCGCGAGCACGTTATTTTTTTGAATGGAATGCGGCCCGCGAAAGAAAATTTTGTGGCCCGCGAGCATGTAAAAGTGGCCCGCTGAGCAAAAATATTTTTCAAGTAAAATTTTTTTCGGTATTTCGATTTAATTTGTTTAGTTTGGTTTTAAGTCTCTGTATAACATTTAAAAATAATTAGAAGAAGTTACTACTTAAATTTAAAAATGTGAAAAAGACAGATTAGCATTCTAACAGGATATTTTTCTGAGTTTCATAATATCCTCTATTTTACAACAGCAAGTAATTATCTAAAAAAAGAGTGCTTGAATTTAATAAGTTAGTTATATTATACCTATTTATCAAATAAACTAAATGCAAATGTTTTCTGTTTTGTACAAAAGTAATGCACAGTGTTTAACTAAAATGTCATTTCTTTATAGCTTAGATATTCTTTCCAATATTTTTTATACTTAAGTTTCTTTTATATATTTTTTATTTGTAAATGTTATGTTTTAGTGTAAAACATTTAAAATAACATAGTAATAAGAAAAAAACGGTTTATTTAAGTTTTGTTTTGACACATTTTAATTTTTTAGAAGTTTTCTTTGCACTTGAACTAATTTATATGCACACCAACTTTAAAAAATGCTCATATTTTAAACCAATTTTTATAAAATACTTTAGTTAGTTTAAGTTTAGTTTATGCATAATTTTATAAGTTTGTTTTTTCTACATGTAATATCTAAATTTGTACAGACATAATTAAAACAATATATATTACATAAACTAATATAGTTTTTGTTAGGTAAACATTTTCATTTTTCAAACATTGATTTTGTCAAACTAAGTTAATTTTTATGCTTTGCATATCAATACACACATTTGCTGTTTTTTGGAGCTACCTATTTAATATAAACTAGACTTATGGATAGTTTATAAACATTGACACACACTCAGACTATCACTATTTGAAGACTTCAAATCTCAGGCCAACTAAGTCATTTTATAAGTTTTTGGCTAGAATTGTTTTTGTATACAAAAATATCAGGAATGTTTTTGTTAATTCAGGCTGACTTTTTTGCTTAAAAGAGTGGCAAATTAAACTTATGATGTAAGTTTTGCTCAACCCAAAGCGTTAGTTTCAGTTATAATTTATGTTATAATATATCAAGTTCAAGCTTTGAACTTGAAAATTTATGCTTGAAAATTTTGGAAAAAAATTTGAATTTGAGAATTTTTGAAAAAGCCTGGAGTTTCGAACAATTTTTACATGAATAGTAGTAAAATTTCGATTTGACACAAAAAATTTAGCAAATAAACATTTCTTTATAAAAAAATATACTAAAGTAGCTTAACAGTTTTTTTTTAATATTGATATACTTTATAAGAAACTTTTTAAACTTTAATTAAACTTTATACTAAAAATAAAAGAAGGAATTGTACTTCTAAAAACTTTTAGTGCATTGCACCTTTACTTGTAAAATTTCACCGATTGTTGTGCTTCGTGTTTGAACTAAACAAAGAAATTATACATAAGTGTCAAAGTTAAAAAAACATCTCTAATAAAAATTCTCAGATGAGCAATAGTTTTTCTATCAGTGCTCTTATCTTAACATATTGATTAAGGTCATAATTTGATTTATGCGACTTTATAATCTTAATGCATTTCCTAAATAGGACTTTTTGTTGTCATTAAAGAAATAAACAAAAGTTTTTCATTACTGCCAACAAAAATTCTTTAAAAGAGTTTTCAATTATAAACGGTATATCATTATTAGTAATAAATTTTGCTTCTTTATAACTTGCCTTAACAACTTTTTTCTGATAACTCTGTAGTCACTGAAGATAATCATGTGCTTTGTTAGAACTGACTTTGGTGATTTGTTTTTTTATCGTTTCTCGCAATAACTCCTAACTAACGTTTTCTTTTTGTTGCTCGTCTTTTATTTTACAACTAATATTTTTAAATTCTTATTGCAGATAGAGAATTGTTGTAATGTTTAATAAAAAAGAGGTTTTTCTCTTCGCAAATGACTAAATTAAGTCTTATATTTTTGTTAAAAATGTTTAAGAAAATTAATTG